>NC_143563.1:80863076-81164038 GCF_054136105.1 Typopeltis vanoorti | reverse complement strand
ATAAACTCATCTACCGTTTGCACTACCCTCTTAGGCAATGCATTCCATGCTTTCATCACTCTCCATGTAAATAACTTGCTTCTTACTCTTTACTCACTGCTTCCTTTTTTAGTTGCCAGGAATAGCCCCTTGTCATAGTTCCTTTTCCCTGGTTCTACCATGTGAACAATCTTCCCAGTGTTGCTCTGATAACCCCTTCAACAGCTTAAATGTCCCAGTCATATCACCACTTTGTCTTGTGTTCACCAAACTCTGCAGTTTTCATACCTTCAGTCTATTCTCATAACCAACTTTGTACAGTCCTGATATCATTTTTGTTATCCATCTCTATACCCACCCCAAGGTTATTTCATTCCCCTCAAATCTCAGTGACCAGATCTCATCAGTGCAGATGTGGTCTAATGAAAGCTTTATGCAATGGCATTACCACCCTTTTATCTCTAGTGGTCAGCATCCTCCTCAATATCGCAGCAATTCTCTGAGTCAAAACCTTTGCAACATTCCCTCTTAACTTCAAATTTTTATCATCAATTGCCCCCAAATCCCTTGCTTCTTCCACTTCCAGTATAACTCCACCAGGTCAGTATGAAGCATTCCATTTGTGGATTCCAAATTTCTAAACCTTACATTTATTTGCATTAAACTGAAATTACTATTCATTTGCCTACCTATCCAGCTTATTCAAATCCCCTTAAAGAGCCAAAACACGACTGCTATTAAGGGGATTACCAGCCACAGTAATGAACTTTAATGAAATTAAAGTACAGATATTCCGTATACTGAAAATAACAGTACATCATCAGCATGTAGAAACAAGCAATCAAAGGAACCGGATCACAAAGTACATACAGTAGTCGGTGGTTTACCAATTAAAAACTGTTGTTGTGTGCTAGAAATTAGTATTAATAAATAATATTATTAAAATATTATTAAACAACTATTTTTGATGGTTACATAAGATAAGAATCTCTCAAACTTTTGGGAGAGAGAGACAATCATTCCGATTCAGATTTGGCCGATGTAAAAGAACTTCGCAACTTTCTTTGAAAAGGCGTTCATATTTAAACCTGCATCTATGGAGAAGATGAGATTTATCCCACTGGATATTGTGTTTAGTGTCAATACTATGTTGTTCCTTTGATTGCTTGTTTCTACACACTGATGATGCACTGTTATTTTCAGTACAAAATATCTGTACTTTCATTTCATTAAAGTTAATTACTGTGGTTATCATGTAATTTATTATTTATAATCATGCCACAGGTACCTTTAAAGATATGAGCATTATTGCTAGCAACCTCCCAAACTCCACATTTTCTGCAAACAATTCAATATCTCCTTGTAATCTTGTGACAATAACATTGACATAAAGATTGAACATTGATTGAACAGTACTGAACCATGTGGAACTCCATTTTTAGTCTTGGACTCCCTGATACTGTTCATCTGTATACAACTCTCTGATGTCTGTCAGAAAGCTTGTTACCAATCCAATCCACAAACCTGATATCCAAACCCATATGTTGCAACTTAAAAACCAACTTGTCATGTGGCATCCTGTCAAGTTCCTTTTGCAAAAAAATAAATAAAATAAAAATGATAGTGTATCCACTGCTTTTGTGACTGTATTGTGAAAGGTAACCAGATTACTAAAACAAGAGTACCCTTTAATAAATCCATGCTGGCTTGTATGGATAATATTGACCTCATCTGGCCAATTCTGTATACAAGTTCTTACCAATTTCTGTAAAATCTTAAGAACTACAGAAAAAATACAATCAGGCCATAGTTTGATACCTCCATTCTACTGCTGCCTTTATACAGTAGCACTATATTACCTTCCTTTCACTTATCCTTTCGCAAGACTTGTGGAACCAACTGTGCCAAGTTAATGGTACCGTTAGTTAGTTCAACAGCACAGCCCCTTTAAACACGTGATGAAATTCCATCTAGCGTAGGGTGACCAGACGTCCCTTTTTTAATGGGATTGTCACCTTTTTTAGACTCTGGTCCTGTTGTCCCAACAAAACCTTAACAGGATGCTAATTGTCCCTTTTTATTAACTTTAGTCCCGTTTTTGAATTCGTGGCATGACTTCATTCTTGTATGTTCGAATGTGGAAAGGATAATGTCTCTGCTGGTGACATGTAATAGCTTGAGATCTAAAATATGCATGCTATGACAATTATCAACAATTATTAATGCACTTTCTCTCTCTCTCTCTCTCTGCGATAGGATGAAAATGCCGCATCTGGGCAGTAACAAGATTACTTTGTCTACCATACCATTGTTTTGTGCTTCTTATGCCGGTCTGTTAGTAATTGTGAAAGTTAAAGCAAGTATATATTGTGAGTGGTGATATTTAATCAGGATTTTTCATACTGAAAAGGAAGTGTAGTTTCACTCGGGATTTAAAAGAAGAATATCCCATCTTGAAGATGAAACAACAAACAAGTTGCAATGTACTATGTGTCATTCGGTTTTTTCCCAGTTGAACATGGAGGCTGTTCTGATATAAAACAGCATTTGACGAAGCAAAAACATAAATTGGCAACTGCTGCTCTCAGTTCAAGTCAAGAATTCAAAAGAGAAATTAACTGACGAAAGTAAATGTCTTGCAGCTCAAGAAGGTTTGTTTGCATTTCATTTAGTGAAACATAACCTTTCAATAGCGAAAAATTTATTTCAAAAGAAATTTACATGTGGGCGAACAAAGTGCCAATCAATTTTAGTGAATGTCCTGGCACATTATGCAATGTGAGAAATAGCAATTGAATTGAAACAAGCTAAATATGTGTCAGGTATGGTAGACACATCAAACCACAGAAATTTTAAGTTGACACCTGTCCTTGTTAGGTACTTCATTCAGAATAACGGTATTCGGGTTAAAGTGATAGATTTTCAGAACATAACAGGAGAGACTGCAGAACTGCTTGCAAATCATATATTGGATATTTTGCAGAAACAGCAGCTGACTGAGAAAATTATTGCATTTTCTGCAGATAACTGCAATGCCAACTTCAGAGGATACAAACGAGTGGTTCCAACAATGTATTTTCAAGACTCAACAAAGGTTTAAAAATGAACATTCATGCTATGTGCTGCTCATGCTGTTCATAATGGTGTACAGACAAGCTGATGTTTTGCCTATTGGTATCGAAACAATTAGAATAATAAGTAAATAGAATATTTCATTATTTCCACATTTACATCGTGAGAGTAGAGGAATTGAAGAATTTCTGGGCATTTACAGAAATTGAATACAAGTGTGTTCTAGGTAGTGTACAAACAAGATGGTTAACATTACTACCAGCTGTGAATAGGATTATTGACATGTATGATAGACTTGGATCTTATTTTTTATCACGATAAATGTCCTACATTGTTGAAATCATTTTTCAGTAACCAAATCAATAACCAATTTCAGTAACAATCAATATTTTATCTCCATTTCATGCAAAGCCAGCTGAAAATATTCTCAGCAACAATAATGAAAATAGAAAGGGAAAATATTTTGGCAACTAAAGTGGTAGAAGAATTGGAATTGCTCAGACAAAAAATTACAAATAGGAAAGCTGAGAACTTTAAAACATTTAAAATATCATCAATTATTTCAGAGTTCAAAGATGAGGGTGTCTTTGATGAAAAATAATTTTTAGACACTACAAATTTATCTTATGATACTTTCTTTCAATATTTAAGCAAATCGACTTATCATTTCCAGTCATTGAAACCATTTCACTAGATTAAGTTGCAAACTCCACTAACTTGAGCAGAAGTTGCAAGCAGCCTAAACCCAATCAGTGATGTTGACAGCAAAATATTCAATATTTTGCTGTCAACATCACTTCATCAATTGTTGATGAAGATGAATTATTTAATGAAGCCAGCGATATAAATAATGTTATGAACTCCAAGATGGAAGAATGGGAAGCCACAAACACTGAGGTGGACAAAAGGTGGTGTGATATATTTAAGGTGCTCCAAGAAAAAACATCCACTACAAAAACATACTGCCAGTTGTTGTGTTCGTTATGGCAATCCCAGGAACAAATGCAGCTGTAGAGAGAGTTTTTTGTAGTCTGATGTAAAGAACTGCTTCAACACCAGACTGTGAAAGCAATAACTGTGATCAAGACGCACTTTGACATTTCATGTACTGACTTTTATGAGTGCATCTGGAAAGAACCAACACTTTTGGAAGAAATAATGTCATCATGTAAATATAATAACAACGATAATGCTGATACTTCATAATTATAATGCACACTTCAGTCCTGGTACTATAATTATAATTACATGTTATTCCATTTTTATGTAGAGCGTACCAGAAGTGTCCCATTTTTGTCCTTTTTTTTAATTGCTGAAAAATTCAAAATGACCCTTTTTTTGTTTTGAAAGTCTGGTCACCCTAACCCTGCCTTACTGACATTTAAAAGTACTCAGTATATGGACTGCCTCATCTTCATTCACTTCTAACACTTAACCACTGCTTATCCTTCTAGGAATAAAGCCTGCTGAACTATGATGGAACATTAACTTTTTACTTTACCAATGCTGATGACATGGTGGTGCTGTAGTCTTACTTTAGCTCGACAATGTCATCTGCAATGGTCACTCGAGTCTCATCTCTGTCCAGCAAGGTAATCCATCCACCATAATTTTTCCTCCTACTTTCCACATCGTGAAAAAACTCCTTGGTATTCTCTTTGAATTGTAGCACTGGTTGCGCTGATATTTTCATTTTTCTCTCCTTACTGTATTAGTCACTTTCTTACCTGGGCTTTATATTCCTCATGCAGTTGTTCTTTGCCTCTCTTTATGTCTCACGATCAACACAGATTTGAGTGATAGCCCTTTTTTTTTTGCAGAATTTAGTGAATTGTCTATTGAAGAATGCAGCTGAAGGGCAATGCTAAGTGCTGTTGTGTTCTTATTTTAAAATTTCTTTCTTCTACTTTCTGCCTTTCCACTTTTATCCCTATGTTAATGTTTCTAATGATGTTACTACATTCTATACCATTGTGTTGGTTTGTTACGAACCAATTTCTCTCTATTATACAGGTTTTGAACTTTTTTTCTTTTGAGGAAAGCCTGCTCCTTTCCCCATTCCATCATATTCTATTTCACTGCTTGTTTGAATTTAACCACATATTCCATTTTGAACAGAGGGTCTGGAATTTGGTTGAAAACATCAACAGAAAATTGGGTGGAGGTCTCCATGGTCCAGAACTGATATGTGCTTGTTCCATGCAGTGGAACTTAAGTAGAACTGGATTATGATCTGACATGTTGATGTTGAGATGTTTTATCTGAATTATTCTATTTATAAGGGAAGAAGAAATATAAATTAGCTTTGCTCTTTTCTCCAAACTTTCTGAGAACATATCTGTATGGTAATCATTACTCTGCTGTTTAGATCTCTGACAAGACATAACTTTTCCTTTTTCAGCATGCCAGCTTCCTTCTTAAATGCCTCAAAAATTCCTTCATTTCTTCATTAGTTAAATCTTCTGTGCAACCATAGGCACAAATAAGTCTCATTATCCAATTCCCCCATTCTAATATTTGACCACATCACTTTATTCGATATTGCCTGGCATTGAAGAAGATCAACCTTATATCTAGTGTTGAATACTATAGCTACTCCTTCTTTTCCTGATTGTTACTGTCTAAATATAATATAACATTTTGTATTTGTTGCTTAGAAATATCTCACCTCATTTTGTCATCTTAGTATCAGTAACAATTATTATGTCAATCTGGTATTCATTCAGTTCTTTGCTAGTTCTATTTCTTTTCCATTGATTCCTCTGATGTTGATGGTGCCAATCTTGACTTCTGCTGATGTTGAGTTTGGATTTGTTCCAGCAACTGACATTTTGTTATTTGTCCTGGTTTCTCAACAAAAACAACAGGGCTTTGTTTAACTGGGTGATGCCTCAAAACTGGCATGAAATTCTGTCATGTTATGTCATCATTTTGCATTATTACTTAAAGCCAGTAAGAACACACTTATGTCAGCTAAATTCCAAATTGCCACGCCATCCTCATTTGTTCAGTATCCAGGTAGGTACTTAACAGGGTACACCCTGAGAAGGCGATGATTGAACATAAGGTGAGGAAGAAGCCTTGGTCAGTTCTCTGTATCTCCTGTGGCTCCATGTTGGGTGGGGAGCTCTGGCAGCAAACCAAGAACTTCTTGAGCATGAATCCTTCATTCTCAAATGTTTCAGGGGCCCTAACAAAGTCCCAACCAAGTAATGATACCATAGATATACAGCATATGGAAACAGAAGTAAGAAACAAAAGACATGTGATGCTAACATAAATGTACCAACATTTTTAATCATTCATGCTACAGGTGAAAAACCAATAGGCAAAATGTCACCCTTCTTTATTCAAAAAGGTTTATAAGGACTGGCAGGACCTCCCAAAACTGTTAAGAAATTGCGTTCTGGTGATGTCCTTGTGGAAACATTGTGTCATCAACATTCTGAGAAACTACTGAGAGCAACAACAATGGGTGGAATAGAAATTACAGTAACACCTCATAAAACACTTAACTCCTATAGAGGAGTGATATCAGAATGGAATCTCCTTGATGTTCCTGATGAGGAGATATGTTCAGAACTTAAAGATCAAGGAGTGACAGGTGTGAGGCGCATCCTGATACGTAGGGATGGTCGCCTAGTTTCAACCAAGAACATCATCCTTACTTTTGATACATCTAAGCCTCCAACATCTGTAAAAGCAGGATATCTCAGCTGTCCTGTTAGATTATACATCCCTAACCTACTGAGATGCTTTAAATGTCAGAGATATGGACATGCCCAAACTGCCTGTCATGGTTCTACTACCTGTACTCGATGTGGTAGTAAAGAGCATGATAACAAATCTTGCTGTGCAAAAAAAGCTAAATGTGTCAACTGTCAGGGAGATCATCCAGCTTACTCTCGTGCATGTCAGAAATGGAAAGATGAAAAAGAAATACAAAGAATGAAAACAGAGCAAAACATAACATACTAGGATGCAAAAAGATAGCTAGCCATTATCACACTTGCTCCGAGATCCTCTTATGCTGAGAAGGTAACAATTAAGAAAGTGACAGTAGCAACTCAAACTTGTCTGTTCCACCATCTGATAATTTCACCATACCTGCCTTATGATCATGAGCACTTCTCTGTTGAGTGCATCAATCACATGACCTATGGCCTTACTCCAGAGATAACTCCAAAAATGATCCCACTCGATGAAAGCCCACTTGTCACAAAAATTATGGCAAAGATATCACTTAAAGATAAACCACCAGATACTCCCACAGAAAAAATGAATACTTCAGTACCCAGTGAAAGTAAACTAAACTTACCAATTGACCCTAACACATCAGATGTATTGAATACTCTACCAGAGGAAGAGATGGACACTGGCAGTCAATACTTCAACAAAACAATTGATAAATATGACAAAGGTAAGCCCTCAACCTTCCGAAAACCAGACAAGTCTATAAAACCAAAACAATAGGAAAATTTGTACAATGGAACTGTTGTGGATTTCGCCAGAATATCGATGTTATCAAGATTTTGTTGCAGGAACACAAACCTTTCTGTTTCTGTCTACAGGAAACATACTTAAGACCCAGTGAGGACCCTACCTTTAGGAATTTCACTGTTGTAAACAGGGATAGAACTGGAGGTGGTCCTGCTCATGGAGGAGTAGCTATCCTAGTGGTCAGTCATATTCCTTTCCATCAGGTCCAACTTAATACTTCTCTGGAAGCAGTAGCGATTCGCTTCTCCATGGGATTTCTTATTACAGTATGTTTAATTTATTTACCACCAAGTGCTGAGTTAAATGAAATTGATCTTGATAACCTTATCTTGCCACTGCCTGAACCCATACTTTTGATGGGTGACTTTAATGGTCACAATACTCTATAGGGTAGTGCCAACACTAATTGATGAGGTCGAATCATTGAAAGAATTCTTGATAATAATAACCTCTCCCTTTTAAATAATAAACTCAATACTTTCTTCCATAAGCCTACCTGTTCATTTTCTGCAGTTGATCTTACAATCTGTTCTCCCTCCATTCTTCCACTGCTCACGTGGGATGTTGAAGAGAACATATATGGAAGTGATCACTTTCCTGTTCTCTGCACAATAGTCTTCACAGGAACCATGTTCACCCACACAGATACCTATATGGAAAATGGACCAGGCTGACTGGAGCACTTTCTCTTATCTTGCAAAATTTAGTGCTGATGCCATCAGTCAAACGCCTATCAATGAAGCAGTAAAATATATAACAGAGCGCATTGTCCAGGCAGCAACAGCCTCTATCCCAAAAACATCATCTTGGTTTCCACTCTAACCAAAGCCTTGGTGGAACCCAGAATGTCAGACAGCCAAAAAAGATCAACACAGAGCATGGGATATATTTCGTAGATATCCCACCACATCAAACTTTATAGCTTTCAAGCGTGCTTGAGCCAAAGCACGCTATGTTAGGCATCAGAGTCAAAAACAATCATGGATCCAATTTACTACATCAATTAATGAAATGACCAGTCCAAAAATTGTATGAGATAAAATCCAGAAAATGAAAGGCAGATATAGAACACATTGTTTGTCTACCTTAGACCATAATGGAAGTGTTTTTGCTGATCCCAAAGCCATTGCAGACACTCTGGGAGAAAATTTTCCCAGAATCTCTGCAACAGCTTCATATCCTCCTGTATTTTTAATTCTGAAAGAACAGCAAGAGAAGCAAAGGTTAAATTTTTCTACCAATGTTCTTGAGCCATATAATCAGCCATTTGTTAAGGAGGAACTAAAAAGAGCTCTCCTACTATCTCTCCCTAATGCAGTAAGGTCCTGATGACATCCATTATGAAATGATAAAACATCTACCATCATCATCTTCTATGGATCTCCTTCTCTTACTATACAATAGAATACTTGCAGAGGAAAGATTTCCAAATTCTTTGCATTAGTCAATTGTCATTGCTGTCCTAAAACCAGGAAAAGATCCAGCACAAGTAAATAATTATCGATCCATTGCTCTGACCAACTGTCTTTGTAAGATACTAGAGAAAATGGTTAATGCCAGACTTCTCTGGTATTTAGAAAGCAACAATTTTCTCTCCAATATACAATGTGGTTTCCGTAGACATCGCTCAACTTTAGATCATTTGGTTCATTTAGAAACTTGAATATAAGATGCATTTCTGAAGCAAGAAGATCTTGTTTCAGTTTTTTTTTTTTTTTTTTGACATGGAAAAAGCTTATGACATAGCCTGGAGATATGGCATATTAAAAGATCTCTATAACCTGGGTCTTAAAGGACCCCTTCCCGTATTTATTA
This sequence comes from Typopeltis vanoorti, assembly GCF_054136105.1. Taxonomy (NCBI): domain Eukaryota; kingdom Metazoa; phylum Arthropoda; class Arachnida; order Uropygi; family Thelyphonidae; genus Typopeltis; species Typopeltis vanoorti. The sequence continues at coordinate 81,154,672 of NC_143563.1, read as the reverse complement.
AAAACTTTCTTTCCAGGCGAATTTTCCAAGTCAGAGTGAGACGTACGCTATCCTGGCCATAACATCAAGAACAGAATGTTCCCCAGTGCTGTCTTAATTGTGACACTTTCGCTGTTAAAATTAACTCAATCACAACAGCTTCATCCCACTGTAGACAATGCTCTATATGTTGATGACTTCACAATTTACTACCACTCCTGTAACATGAGGATAATTAAAAGACAACTTGAGCAAGCAATTGCTCAAGTTGTCTTTTCCTGAATTAAGAATGGGACGCACTATTATTCCAGTAGTTACAGAAGCCAAATTCTTGGGACTGATCTTTGACAGTAAACTTACATTTCTAGCACACATTCGTCAACTAAGAAAAAAGTGCAAAAAGCAGTGCAAAGCTGGATTATGGGTCTGAAGTCTATGGTTCTGCAACACAGAGTAACCTGCAATGGTTGGATTCCATCCATCATCAGGGTATACGGATCTCTACTGGTACCTTTTGCACATCACCCACTCAGAGTCTTTTGTTGAAGCAAATGAACCAGCTCTGTCACTTCGACGGAAACAGTTGTCTCTTAATTATGCCCTAAAGATAAAGTCTCTCCCAGATCATCCTACATGGACTAGTCTCTTTTCTCTGCACTGGGAAGCTCAATACCACATACTTCAAACTGCCATACATCCTTTTGGTATGCATATTAAAGAGACTATGCAAGCTCTTGGTATAAATGTTGACAACATTGCCTACACTAAACATAACAGCATTCCTCCATGGCAGGTTTACACACCATCCTGCAACCTCTCACTTTGGCAGCTACAGAAATCTCATACTCCATCATCTGTCTACCTCCAATTGTTTAATGCACACAGAGCAGCACACTGATTTCTTGCCTATCTATACTGATGGTTTAAGAACTAATACCTCTGTTGGCTGTGCTCTTGTGTTTCCTGACGTTATTATCTCCAACCAGATCCCACAGTTGTGCTGGATTCCTAGCTGCATTGGAATTAAAGGAAATGAGGTTGCAAATGCAGCTGCTAAATCAGCTCATAATTTCTCCACATGCTGTTTGACAGTACCATATACAGACTACAGACAGTTTATAGGATCAAATACGATCATTGAGCAATACAATTAACTTGTGTTGCTCAATGGCAGTAATCATAGCAGGAAGCATTAACAAACAAATTATATAACATTAAACTTGAAATCGAGCATTAGCATTCCAGTCAACATATAAAGAGAAGAGAGGAAGTTGTTCTCACTAGGCTCTGCATAGGTCACAGTCATCTTACACATTCTTATTTACTGAGAGCTAATGACACTCCCATGTGTGAAAAATGCAATACATATCTCATTATTTATCCTATACTGGTAGAGGGCCAGCACTTTGCATGAGAGAGGAATGAAATTTTTGCCTACCTGGCCAGACCATATACACTCAGGCAGATGCTGACAGACTTGGGCAGATTGCATGATGTTTTTAATTTTTTACAAAGAATTAATTTATACAAACACATTTGACTGCAATTTTGTTTAAATGTAAATACTGTATTGCTTCACTTAACTTTAGTACGTATATATTACAAAATATGTAATGTTTTGTGATGTATATGTGCAGGAGTTGAGTACTAATGTATATATTATTCATAAGGTTAATTTCTGACCAATCATATATTTCTGTAGCCTTATGTTACCTTGTTGTAATTTTGTTAATATGTAAATACCACACTGCTAAACTTAATTTTTATGCATACATAATCTATAATAATTCCTCTTTAACTCTATGTATTAGTGTAATAACATTTGTTGTAATTTTATTGTAGTAATTTTATATGTAGATACTGCATTCCTTGGCTTGGTATTGTACATGCATTTTGTTTATTAACTTATATTGTTGTCTAATTATGTACTGCCTTAAAGGCTGCAGTAATTTTGTTTATATTTAGATGCCATTGCCCAGCTTAACTTTTGTGCATATATATTATTTACTAATTTTTTTGACCAATTATATGTTGCTGTAGGACACCGTGTATATTTGTGTAACCTTGTAATTTTGTTTATATGTAGATACCACATTGCCAAATTTTATTTTTATGCATGCATGCTGTATAATAATTCTTTTTGCCTATTTATGTATGGCTGTAAAAACATCTGTTATAATTTTAACTGTATGTAGATACTGCATTCCTTGGCTTACATGCATTTCATTTATTTAACTTGTATTGTTGACAATTTTTGTACTACTATAACCCTTAACTTTGTGTATTGCTGTGCCCTCTGCAGCAATTCTGTTTCTATGTAGATGCTGCTTTGTGGAACCTAATTTTTGTACAGGCATATTGTTTACAATTTTCTTTTACTGCTTATGTATAGTTGTAACCTTAGTATGACACAGTATGACCTTTGTAGTTTTTGTGCCAAATAAACTATAGCCCAACCAACCGATCTGTATTCCTTTAAAGGGTACATGAAGGTCCCTTCTAGTTATCCAGCTTTGACCCTTAAGATCTTGAGAGGCAATCATTTCGATTCAGATTGTCTCTTTAAAGAAAGTTGCGAACCCCTTTTACACTGGCCTTATTTGAATGAGAATGATTCTTTCTCTCTCTCTCTCTTTCTAAATTAAAGATGCCAAGAAATTATATTCTTGGTTACATCCTTTATTCACTTCACAACCTTTACTCATAAAGGTTGTGAAGTGACTTCACACACAACTTTGTTTGCTTACATTTGGATAAAGGATGCAACCAAGAATATAATTTCTTGGCATCTTTAATTTATAGTATAACCAAGTGAAAACTTTCAACATCTCTCTCTCTCTCTCTCTTTCTGCTAGATGTGTTTGGAGTGGATTTAAGTAGGGGTGTATGGGGGGGATAACAGTTTGCAGAAAAAAACCACAATAAAGGGCAATTTTGTCACAATTCTAAATATACATTTTGAAGTGAGGTGTGGGGGAAAACTGTGATAATTGATTTAGATTTAAATATGCATATATATGACTATTTATTTATTCATTATTTCTTGTTCAGAAGTATATGCTGAAGCTTAAAATATGCTACATAAATATGTATGTATTTATTTATTATTTCTTGTTCAGAACTATATGTTGAAACTTCTGCAGCCTGCTGCAAGATTACTTGGCTGGAGTGACGATGGGCCTCATCTAAGAAAGTAAATCATATTATTAATTATTTGTTCTTTATTACATACTGTGATATCTCAGTTATCTGGTCATGTTGGGAAATGGATTTTATGCTTAGTTAATTGATGGAATTTTAACTGAATGTACAGTTGCACATTAACTTCTGGGAGTCATTTGACACACTAACTCAGTCAAGGATTGATTAACTGTGGGTTTGGTTATTTAAAGGTTAGTTAATTAAGGGATCACTAATTACACACTATTGTTGAAATATGTTTTGGAGTAGCACTGTTTTTTAGAGAAACTTAAATTGCGCACCTGTCGGTACAGCATGTGTGCACTCTTCTTTCATCATCACAATTTCCACTCTTCTAGGTATGCTTACAGCGTTTTGTGATTTAATATTGATCAGATACCTGAATCATTCTTCCTTCATTGTGACTGCTAGCTCCATGAATCTTTTGTTCAGTATACTGGCCCTTATTCAACTTACCAATTCTTTCCACAGGTGTTGAGCATAATATGCTAGGATTTATATCATGCATGTTGCACATCGAGCAATCTCATTTTTATATATTCATCAATATTTATGGAATACCAGTTTAAATTTTCTTCTTCATCTTCTTCTCCCCCCCCCCCAATAGAATTTTCATGTAAAATTAATATTTATGAACTGTATCCATAGAAAATCACAAGAGTAACATTATCACATTACATCAAGAACATTCTTGAGTATTTTGTTTCTTTCTTCTTTTTTTTTTAATATTATGTGTCAGATGGTTTCTCTTTAGTGAAGTATATTGGTTTTCTAGTGAGATTACAATTTTTTCATAAGTATACTGCACGATCTACAAAAGCAACAAGAGAAAACAGGTAAATCATTATTATTAATAATATCCATCCCCATACCTAATTTTACTAACTCTAATATACCAAAGTTGCGCTACATATATTAATAGGTTGAACCACCTGTTATCATTTATTTTTTACAACTGAATTTTTTTTTTTTTTTTATTTAATGAAAGGGTTGGTGGAAGTTGTACCTCTTGCAAAAGAAAAATTTCCCTGTGTGTTCTTAAGGTGCTAGTATTGTCCTTAGTACCAGCTGCAGTACATTTGTGCTGAGGGCGAGTCATTATTTTGTAATAGATGCTAGCGATATTATATATAATTGGTGATATTTTGTTTATTTTTGACTGGGTTGGTAAGTGGTGTTGTTTAGTCAACTATTATTATGCAATATACTTTAAGAAAAGTTTTTCGTTATGGCACTGATATATATGAGAAAAATGGCCACCAAGACATCAGCATTGACTGATATCAACATGCGAGATTTTGTGCGGTGTAGCATATATTTAATGTACAGTCATCCCTCGACTTATGTCGGCGTTCCGTTCCATCAGGCAGGACGTAAGTCGATACATTAAATCAACAGAGTTATAAGGTTAGGGACTTAACAGTAATATGTATATCGTCATTTTAATTTTTTAACCTTGTTATAAAACTGTACTGTGTGCCTGCCACTATAAAACAGGAGAATAATTACCCAAATCTTCCTCCAAAATCATGTCTTCATTACCTTCCCTATGTGAAAGACCAGGCTGCAGCTCTTCTGGTATAACCTTTGTTTTTTTGATGAAAATGTCCAATGTGCTTTGCTTATTCTTTTCATCATAAATTTGTTTATAGCAAGCAAACGCATCATGTACTTTCCTTTCTACTAATAAGTAGCGTTCAACATTGGGGTCCATGTCTTCAACCATTTTGAGAACATCGCTAACTGCAGAGAACATTTCTGCACGACCCTTCACTGTGAATTGTTTAACTATCTCTTCCAGTTTCTCTTTTTTTCTTCCTCTTCTGCAACATGTTGGTCATCTCTTCAGGGGGGGTACTTCCTATGTACCCCTGAAGTAAGGGAGGGGGAAATTCCTAACAGCTTAACTTGCCTTCTCAGATATCTGACATTTCTTCTCACACGGGGCTCCAGTTCTCTGAAATAGCTTTCTGATATCATGGACACTTGGGAACCTGTATCTATTAATGCCCTCAATTTCTTTCCGCAGATCATTCCCCTCTACTGTGATTCCAGATGAATACCCTTGATGTCGGCTATCCCCTTGTTTGGTGCAAATGTGTGATAGTTTCCCCTTGTGTTTCCTCTTTTGACAAAGCAATTTCGGGCAAGATGCCCAATCCTACTGCAGTGGTAGCACCTTGGTGCTCTCTGGTGTGACCTCTCTCATTATCTCCGTCCGAAGACAAAGGAGATTCTGCAGTGTCTCTCTATCAGACACTTCTTTCAACCGTTGCATTACTGTGTCCATTTTTTCAAGCAACGGTCTCTACAACCTCTCAACTTCCTTGTGGATTAGACTGGTTGTTTTCTCATGCTGAAAGGAGCTCTCCAGGTTTCTTGTAGATGCTGCCGTCAACTGCCCAAGCACAGCATGTAGGCATTCCATGACAGGCTGTTGTAATTTTTCCACTTCCTGCCTGATTAATGAGCGAACGTCGCTTAGATCAGGAACACTAGTAGAAACCTGGCAAACTGATTCGGCTCTACTTCCCCTCATTTTTTGGGGGGCTTTCTGCCTTTCCTTCATAACGCCCGGATCCCTGTTGTTATCTGTCTCTTCCCTAATTACATTAACCGACCCTATGTTAGCTGTGGGACAGATGTCACTAAGCAGTAGTTCTTTCTCTCTCATGGCGGCATAGCATTCTTCCAAATTGGTTATTTCCTTACCGAAAGCCATCTCCTTCAGTTCTTAGTCCAATCCTAAAGTGTTGGAAGACTGCCCTGTCCAAATGGTGCTTGTCTTCACTTAGACGTTTAGGGTACTGAAGAGGATCAGCAACCTGTTGTGGAAGTCGGACACACTCTCCTTATCCTTTTGCACCATTTTCTGCAGCTTCCACAAATTAGGCCCTACATTCTTTATCCTCGAAAACTGATATAAGGATTCCTTTGAATTTTGAGTAGCTCAGGGTCTCCTTCAGAATCGGTGAGGAGTAGAAAAAGGTCTTGCCTTCCCCACTAGTTTGCTGCATAGCAGAATAAGGAGTTGGAAATCACTCCATCTACCGATTTTTCTCAGTTCCTCAATATAACCAAAAAATGTTAACACATCATCTGATTCCTCTCCAGTGAACTGGGGAAATACTTGCTGTGGGTTTATCGTATGAAAAAATTCAGTGTCGTTCATCTCTGAACTGGTTGGGAGAGCCATGCTTGTACTTGAGCTTACACTAAAATATAAGATTATTTTCTCAAAATTTCTACTATTTCCAACAAATTTCTGATTGCCTGATATGAACCAAAGACCAACTCACTGTGATAGGTCAATTTACTTAATTTTTTCCGGGACCTAATCACATCCTGCCGGCTGCTGCGCCATTGTTAAATTTTGTCGTCTGCGCCATTGTTATGTCGTTACTTTTCCTTAAATAGTAATTTACTTTCTTTATGAATTTACCTCTCTACAATGACTACAAGACTTACAAAATTTCCCTGACTCTAATATCTGTATTACTACTTACATGTTCGTTCTATAAGGAAAGCAAATTCTATATCTCTAGCTGATTCCTAATTTTACTCACGTGCTTACCCTGACTGATAAAGGTTATTCCTTGCTAAAAGAAACGAATCCTCTAATTTCTTTCTGGGGCTGTCTCCTCTTCAGATATTGACAAATTTATTTTTTAAAGCTGCACCAGTCAATATCTTAGAATAGAGGGGATTCTTATTCAGGGAGACTTTTGGTGCACATAGGTGAATAAATTTAATGCTTAAACTCTTAAATTAAATCCTTTACTGTGGCTAAGTAAATTCTGGTTTGCAGTCATAACCTCTATAACAACATGTTATACCTTTCAATTCCTCCCCTCCGCTATGGTTCAGATTAATGAGTGGTAGATTTGATTCATATCACAGGCAAAACTCAGGTATAGAAGAAAAAAACATATTTATTGGAATCTAAAGACATAATATACACTTAGACCAATCTCACTTTCAATTAGTTCAATGACATGCTAAATCAAACTGATTAATACTCTAATGCACGAACAATAAATCTTTCTTTTAAATTAGAGGTCAAACACACATAATATACACATTATACACTTCTAATCAATATTCTACCCACTATGTTAGTCTTACACATTAAACTAGTCACAATCATCAATAATCATTCCGGACAATTTGTCTTATGGATATCAGCCACTGCTAAATAATCACTTAAAGTTCTTAAATACTGTCCATACTCAATTATTACACTACAATGATATTTCCCTTTTACTGACTGGGTAATTATATAACAAAATCTGTACTTTACCATTTCTTGGGGCAGGATCTCCAGGTTCGTCTGAACTGTCCTTCTTTGTTTGAATTACCTCTCGATACTTAAATAAGCCTGCATCCACATGGTGGGTCACTATGGTCATCAGATTAAGCTATGCTCTGCACCTGGCGTTTTTCCCTCGTCTATTCTCGATCTGTTTTGGGCCATCCTCATTTCTCCTGCCGGTTTAAAAGATACGTCCGTGATATTATTTCATCAGAACTTTCAGCGAAGGAGCGAAGACAGCATATGCCGGCATTTCACGCTTTAGTACCAGCAGAAATTCAGACATCGAAGGGAAAGGTGCACCGTCCGATATCGTACTATCACCAAGAAACACCATCAGGAACTTCTGGTCCATGGGAGAATTCGAATCATCATGCAGCAAAATAGGCAAAAAAAGCCTTGAGTAGGGGGTCCTAACCCTTTTTAGCACCCTGTGACTAGCTGCGATAGTGCCCTCTTACTTTTTGTAATCTTTTCCTGCCTGCTACTTTCTTCGTCCATGGGAATTTCGGCACATCGCAAGATCTCTAGCAGCGTCTTCTGGGAAACGAATGTGCATCGTTTTCCGAGATTGCCAATACCTCAGGCCTGCCTGTGACCTTTGGACTATTGTTTACATCTAATTTATCCATTCATTGTATACATGATGCATTCATATAATACTAATTTATACACAAAGTTCTTTACATGGTATTACAATTCTACTAAAAGGAGGTAATTCTATTTCTATTTACAGTTAGTACTTTATTCTTCTGCTCGAGTACAAGTTTTTTCTCTCAGCTGATTTTTCTGACTTGTTAAATCCTAAATAAGTTGTTTCCTTTTAAAAGTTCTTCATTCAGGATGTAACAACAGTAAGCTGAAGTGACAATGATTTGATCAACCATTATTCTACTGGCCTGACCTCTAGTGGAAAAAGAAATTATATCAAAGTTATGGGTGCAGTGGGGGGGGGGGAGGAGGAGGTAGTATGTGTTTGTGAAGGGCAGGTCATGCGTCAGTAACTTTCTCACGTTTTATAATACAGTGACAGCTGAGTTGGATGAAGGTAATGGGCTTACAGTGATACTGCTAGACTTTGTAAAGGCCTTTGACAGGATAACACATGGAATTCTAATCAGTAAACTGCAGCACATGGGGATGGATATATGTTTGACGAGATGTATAGGAGAGTGGTTGATGGAGAGATATCAGAGAGTAGTTTATTCAGGAGTAGAGTCTAAAAGAAGGGCTGTGATTGGTAGCATGCTGCAGGGTTCTGTTCTTGGACTGTTACTGTTTAATTTGTTTATTAGTGATACAGGAAAAGATCTGAGAGGAACTGTTCAGTTATTTGCCGATGATGCAGAGTTGGGTAGAGAAGTAGTTAATACAGATTATGTCAAAATTTTGCAGGATGATTTAGACAGATTTGGCAGACTGGGCAAAAGAGAATGGATGTCAGTTTAATGTGGAAAAGTGTATGGTTATGCATTTTGGTGTGAAAAGATTACAACTGTATACCAGGAAATTGATGAAACCAAAGACCTGGGAGTGTTAGCGGATAGGGAGTTAAAGTTTAGGGGGGCACATAGAAAAAGTGGTTCAAGTACCTCATCAGATCACTTGGTTACTGAAGATCACTAACTGAAGACGAGCAGAGACAAGCAAGTTATTGTTTCTCTTTATCGAGCCTTGATAAAACCCCATCTTGACTACTATGTGCAGATCTGTGCACTAGGATTTCTTGGTCATGAGGAGGAGGTGGAGAGGATTCAGAGGTGAGTGACCAAGGTGGTACCAGAGGTCTATGGAATGAAACTTATGAGAACAGGTTGAAGATTTCTAGGTTACAAACTGGTTGATAGACAAAAAAAAGGGGTGATATGATTGAGACATACACATTACTGAAGGGATTTTACAAGATTAATTCAGAGGAAATTTTTTAGAACACATCTGGTGGGGGGAGAACTAGGGGCCATCCATAGAAACTGAGTAAGAGTGTAGTTAGTAGTGAATGAGTGGAATAGGTTGCCAGAGTCTGTTGTGGGTGCCATGACTGTGAATGAGTTCAAAACAAAGTACAATAGATGCTGTGCAAATGTTAGATAGTTCTTGACATGATGTTTAGGGCCTTCCTTGATGAGTCTGAGGATTCCTTGGAGTTACCCATAATAATAATAACATCATCAGAGAAGAAATGCATATAGATAGTTTTAATACAGCAAAGTGGTGGCCTAATCCATAATTTAACAAGCGTGTTATATTAGAGTCTGTTCATTGTTTAGATTATATTTGGTCATTCAAACATATAATTAAAATGAAATATATGTTGGTCTTTAATTGACCATGATTTATAAACATCTAATACCAACAAGTTTTGCCAACGGGGCTGTCTGGCTTCTTTATGGCTTATAATGGTAAGAGGAAAAAATCTCAAAGTGGCTAGTACAGAGAAAATGGAGTAACACTATCATATAAATTAAGCATTAAAACAGAATGCGCAACATTACATGCATGGAGTGTGTTGTGTTAGTCACTGTTATGAGAGCATGTTCTGTAGTTTTGAGTGAAATTAAATTCTGGCAGACTGAGTGATCTTATTACGGAACATGACTAGTTGGTCCACAGATTTGCAATGGAATCTGAAGTCACTACACCCATTAACGCCATGATTGTATTGAGCCCCGAAAGTCCACAAAAGTGGAGTTCCACTATACCCGACCATTGATGGAAGAAATGCTCCCACATATTTATTGTCCAAACACCTCTCCAGCCTTCTAAAAGGACATATCAGAAAATCAGACACTTACATTAAGAAGTTAAAGCACTTTATTGAAAATTTGAAAAACATCTCGATCTTAAAGACAGACATTCTCGCTAGCTTGGATGTGGTATCTTTATTTACCAACATCCCAGTAGAAGAAGTTCTCAGTATCCTATACAATCTCTTCCCTGAAGATACGGCTCACCTTTTTCGTCATTGCCTTAAATCTAATGATTTTAAATGGAATGAAATGATATATGAGCAACTAAATTGCTTAACTATGGGCAGTCCCCTTGTGCAGATCTGTTCATTGAAAAGCTTGAAACAGACATCCTCTCAAAATTAGACCAAAAACCTTGAGTACGGTGGAGGTATGTAGATGATGTCTTCATAATTTGGAGGGAGACAAAAACAGCTCTTTTGGACTTTTTAACCAAAATTAATTCTTTTCATCAAAAAATACAATTCACTTTGGAACTGGAAAAAGATAATCAACTACCATTTTTGGATATCCTAATCAAGAAACTAGCAGATAGACATATCAAACTAACATTCTACTGCAAACCAACACACACTGGATACTACCTTCATTTCAAATCAACTCACCATATTTCCCAGAAGCTCAGCATAACACATGCTCAAAAATAAAGCCATGAACATCATCTCAGAAGAAAAAGAACTCTATGATGAAATTACTCATATATCACAGACATTAATAAAAAATGGCTATCCAAGGAATTTAATCAACAAGATTCTTCATAGAAACCCCCCACAACAACAACTTGCCATCACTCAATACAGTTCATCCATAGTTATTCCTTATGCAGGTACAATGTCCAAAAAGATCGCAAAACTTTTTAAACTTTCAACATCAGAGTTGCGTTCAAAAACCAGTCAAGACTGTCATGTTTTAAGATCGCCAAAAGACATTAATGCTTTTTTCAAACATGCTGGAGTGTACACCATCCCATGTGTTTGTGGTCTAAACTATATAGGACAGACGTTGAGAAGCCTCGAAATCCAAAAAAAATAACATATAGGAGATCTTTCATTTTAATTATGTGTTATATTAGAGTTAGGATACTGGATTTCGTACAGTCTTAATTATAATTAGCTCTTAGATCAAAAGGTTAAGTCGGTAGAATATGTGCATATATATTCTTGGGATTTTTAGACCATCACTATTGTTAAGATTAGGGTGGGTGATAAGAATTTCACAGGCCTCATCAAATTTACGCTCACACCACGTTTTGGTGTGATGTAAACAACACGTGCCTTTCCAGTCAATTTTATGTATTCAGAGCATCATCAGAAAAGGCCAGATTTACCATAGTTATTAAATTTAATATGCCATTTATGTTCCTTTTTTTTCTGATAGGAATTGTGCATCTAGTTTTACCTATATAGGGCAAATTACAGGTGCAATGAATATGGTATACTCCAGGGTGGGCCAGTCCTTGGATGAGTTGAATAATTTTTTTTTAATTTCATAGGAGGTTTAAAGGTAGCATTAAGATTGTATTTCTGTAGTATTCTGATAATTTTATCTGATATACCTTTAATGTATAGAATGGCTACAGTTTTATTGTAATCTAGTTTATTTTTGTTTTTAAGTAGAGTCTTGGGAAGAATTTTGTTGAAGAATTCTGTAATGGTTACAGTATTTTGACTGTAGCCATTTTTCAGGAAGTATTGTTGATAATTTTTAATTCATATTTAAGCTTGTTCACTGGAGCAAATCTTCAAAACCCTGTTTTTTAGTGTGTGAATGACACTAAGTTTTTGTGTTGGGTGGGTAAGAGTTTATGCATATATATTTGGCCAGTATGTGTAGGCTTGTGGTAAACAGTGAAGGGAGATGCATTTAGTCCATGTCTGTGCCTTCTTTTTTGTAGGTAAAAAAGTATTTTGCCACACAAAATCTCCAGAACATAATATGCCAGTCGTTAATCAAAACAGAAACACGTATCTTACCGTAGTGATTAGCAATATTTTAATAGCTTACCATAGTGATTAGCAATGTTTAAATAGTCAACAGACTGATTTAAATTTCTCATCATTGAATGTAAATAGCCAGCTACTAACAAGAGAGGATAACAACATCCAACCAGAATTAAGTGATAAGACGAGCCACCAACTGCCTTCAATGAAGTTATGTGATTAATCTTTCCAGCCAAATGCTCTGAACAATAATGAACTCTCACTAATCAGTAAAGGCCTAAACTTTGCTATGGCACCCAGGGCTGTTAACAAATTGGATTTTATATACCATATTGAAAGAATCATAATATTTTCCCCAACCCCATAGCTGATAAAATACGATTAGAAACCGTGAACATTTTAAATAATACTAAATTAATAACTAGTAACCTAACCAAATCTGAATTGGCAGCTGTGAAATCTTTAAAAGCAATTCATAGCTGATAAAGGCAGTTCTACTATTGTTTTAAATTGAATAACTTACTTAGAAAAAATGAATCAATTGGCCTCTGACAACAGCACTTATCAACTTATAAATTATAACCCGACTAATTGGATTAAAAAGAAAACAGAAAAATTACTTAAATCAGTCACATTCTGGCCCATGGATACAGTTAGAAAACTACTTCTGCACTACACTTGTTGCCTAAGAATTTATGGTTTACCCAAGATTTACAAGTAAAACGTACCGCTTCAGCTTATAGTTGAAGATATCAACAGCACCATTTATTATCTAGCCAAGAAACTAGCATCAACACTCAAGGAGTTGGTAGGTCATTCCCCCTCCTATATTAAAAATACACAACACTGTCACATCCTGACATCACACTAGAAAAAAAAGTGATTTATTAGTCAGTTTTGATTCTCTGTCCTTTTCGCAAATGTCCCAATCAATGATACAATTCTTCTTTTACAGGACAAATTCCTACCCGATATCCTAGTGCTCTTTGCCCATGTACCACATTCTGGTTATTTTGCATAGCAAAATACTTTTTAGCTACAAAAAGAAGGCGCAGCCATTGGCTCACCACTATCCCCCCCCCCACCCCATTACTAACTTTTGAATATATGGAAGCTTTTGAGCAATGTGCTCTAGATTACTTTACTTTAAAATTCAAAGTCTGGCTTAGATAATATTAACAATATTTTCATTGTCTGGTGCCATGGCTAGAAATACGTAGGCTGCTCAATAAGTAATAAGACTATATTTATACAGAAAACAGATTACCTTTAATCATGATCTTTTTCAGAGTAACTACCGTGAGACTCGATGCATTTGTCCCAACGTTGCGTCCACTTCTTAAACACATGTGAGAGTCCATTTTTTGAGAGTTCTTTCAAAACTGCCTCTGCAGCTTTTGCACTTGCTTTGTTGCTTTTGAAATGGCGGCCTCTTATTGATTTCTTGAGCTGAGGAAACAGCCAGAAATCGCACGGTGCGAGATCAGGACTGTATGGAGGGTGTGGTAGGATATCTGTGTTGTTCTTCTGCAAAACGTCCACTACACAACTAGCAATATGTGGCCTTGCATTATCGTGGTACAATAAGAAGCCATTCTTCAGCAATGGACGCTTCCTTTTGACGTGCTTGATGATAATCGCTGCTGTGTTGATCATTGTCTCTGTGATGAATGTTGAAGGTCTTCCCTCACGTTCAAGATCTTCAACATTTTGCCTTCCTTCCTTAAAAGTTTTATGCCAGCAAAAAACACTTGCCCTCTACATTGCTTCATCGTTTAAAGCTTCGTGTATCATGTTAAAAGTGTCCGATGCCGATTTTTGCAAACGCACACAAAATTTAATCGCATAATGCTGTTCCAAGGACACTTCCATTTCGAAGACTGGTCGTGCTTCATAGGCGCGGCGAAACAAGCTTGCGTTTAGTCACGTGACACTCTTGCACATCAGCCCGTGTACACCATCTATCAACCGCTTTTGTTAATACAGACAGCAACATTTCTTTATTCCACAGAAATTAATATTGTGATGAGTGGTTTTGCCACAGTAAAATTAGTCTTATTACTTATTGAACAGCCCACGCATATACACGTTTGCACAAGAATAATGTTTAATTTGCCAAATATTTTGGTCTGAACATTACAGACCATCTTCAGTGGCTATATAGGAATAGTTTTAAAAAACAAAGTGGAATACGAACAATTGATCATTCACACATAGAATGAGCCATGTGATGTCATATCGCTAAATATTAGAAGAGTAAACATTTTTAAAGTCATAATTAAAGATATTAATTCAGAAATTCATATAATAATCTTAAATAACATTAGACTAATATAGGAAATTTACAAAAAAAAAAAATGAATGTATTATCCTGATTAAACTTTCCCAAATTTTTGATATAGATATACAGTCATTACGATTCAAGTTAGGATGTTGAAATAAGGCCTCCACACTTTCTTTAAATAAATGTTCAAATTTGTAGCGACATCTGCGTATGAGGAGAGTCTTGGACTAATGGCTGCCAGACATTAGACACTTTTCTCAACCACCTAAACAAACAACACAAATACATACAATTGAAATTGAAAGTCAGAACTCACTTCCCTTTCTAGATACACTTGTTGCACTTCTTCCTTCAGGCAGTCTTTTCTTCACCATTTACCATAAGCATACACGTACTGGCCAATATATAAACATAAACTCTTACCACCACCAAACACAAACTAGTTGTTGTCATCAAACACTAAAAAACAGAGTTTTGAAGATTTGCTCCAGTGAACAAGCACTTAAACATGAATTAAAAGTTTCAGCAATATCTTCCTGAAAAATGGCTACAGCCAAAATACTATGAACAAAATTCTTCACAAGACTCTACTTAGAAACACAAATAAACTAGATTACAATAAAACTGTAGCCATTCCATCCATTAAAGGTATATCAGATAAAATAAACATAAAATACTACAGAAATTCAACCATAATGCCACCTTTAAACCTAACATAGCTATGGCTGAGGAAGATCCTTAAGCTCCTCACATCGTCGATGGGAATCGAACCTAGGACACTCCTTCCCCAGGCATATGGTTGCGAAGTGCAAAGCCACCAGGCTAACTGCGTGGACAGGTCCTGTGCTGAATCCACAAATCTGATTTTGCATGCTATATATGTGCATGTAGTAAAATATGTATGGTGCCCAAAATTAATTTGCTCAAAGCCTTTCTTTTAATGAAAAAAAAAAATACCCAAAACTTATAGAAAATTAATTTTTGTGGGGATGAAATAAAAATTTTTTTTTTTTCAGAGATAACTCTTCACCGGTAGCCTGAAAGCAAAATCGTTCCAATCTGTTATTTAAATCTTTTCATATCAAACAGCCTTTTGAAAATGAAGAAACCCACTTTTTTTTGTTGCATCTTTCAGCATATTTAGTATATCCACATAGCAAGTTGTATTTTTTTAGGATCATAAGTGGTGTGCCTTGTGAAAATAGCAAATGCAAGAGTACAAAATGAATGAATTCTTAATAAGAAAAAAATAAAAAATCAACATTTATGTACACATACATAAAGCATTGAATATCTAATAAGAGGAACTCTCATTTAATCTGGAATTTAATTTTTTTTTTTTATTCACTTCATTTCAAACAGAAATATGAATTATGTAGCAGCATTTTGATAACTAAATAACAGATATTGGAAAGATGGATGACCAGAAATGGGTAGATTATTATTAAAAACTCTGGAAAGGAAACAAACATTCAGAGTTACCATTTAAAGGAATTTTGGAAAATGTAACTGATAATAATCTCCCAAATAATGTTACATCAGAAGAATTAAATGAAGCATAGGAAGAAATGGAAAATAACCAGGGGAGGATAAAATCCCAATGATGATGAATGTGTCTTTTCCACCCAACACAGAGTGAAGACCTCTCCCATTGCAGGAGGTTTGGGTGTACTTCTTTCTTGCATGGTGATCCATTCCATCTTGGAAGAGTGTATATATACTTGGATGAATGAATGAATGTATAAAGGTGAAAGACAATCGTAAACATCCACGCCCTTGGCGAGATTCCAACTGCAGCCTCTTGACTGCAGAGTGGATACGCTAACAACTGAGCCAACCAGACTGCCATAAAATCCCAATAGAACTTATAAAATATTCAGGAAATAAATTTCACCAATGATTTCTTATTTTAATAAACAAAATATATGACACTGAAGAATTACCCAATGACTGGAACTATGCAATTGTGATTCTCATATTTAAAAATAGAAGTAAGAATAATTGTCACAGCTACAGAGGAATAAGTTTATTAAACACAGGTTATATTGTGGAAGAGAAGCATGGTGAAGAACAAGCTGGATTCAGGCCAAATAGAGGCTGGCAGGATCATATTTTCACTTTATGACAAATAATTGAGAAATCATGGGAATATAACAAAGATTTGTAGATCTGGAAAAGGAATATGAAAAGGTGCCAAGAGTGAAGCTATTCAAAATGCTACAGTTGTATTGGTGTCAGTGGGGCATTATATCAAGCAATACTTAGTCTTTATTTGAGTTGTAAGTCAGCAGTTAGAATTGAAGGAAGTACATGAAGATGGTTTAATGTTAAATCTGGTGTCAGACAGTGATGTACATTATCCCCTCTGTTATTCATTATCTATATGGATGACATTATGAAGGAAAGCGGTATTAAACCTGATATCAAAATTGGAGATGTTAATCCAGCTCTTTGCTTTATGCGGATGATGTTATACTTCTAAATAAATCTGCTACAAGTCTGCAAGATTCAATGACTAAAGTGAATAATTGTTGTAATAGATATGGTATGAAGGTCAGCATTAAAAAGACAAAGACAATGAAAATAGGCAGAAGCATTAAAAATATCATTATTATTATTATTATTATTTGACACCTCCAGGGAGTCCAAAGACTCATCGAGGGAGAGTGTGCCAACAGCATCGAACAATTGGTCCCCTTCCCACTACTAACCGCGCTCAAACTTACTTAACTGAGCCATTAGTAGCAGAGGCTCTACCAATCGACCAACCTTTGCCGGCTATCAACTGCATTGTGAATGGAATACCTATAGAACAAGTAAAACTTTGGCAAGATTTTTAGTGAAGATGGTAAATTAAATATGGAAATAGACAACAGAATCAACAAAGCTGGTATGGTAGGAAGTCAGCTGAATAAATTTATATGTAATAATAGAGAAATTAGACAAAATACTAAATTAGCTGTATACAAGACTGTGTTCAAGTCAATTTTAACTTATTGATCTGAGAGCCAGGTTAGAAATAAAACACTTGACCATAGACTAGAGAGATTGCAGATATGAGAGTCCTGAGAAAGATTAGGGTTGTGAACAGATGGCATCAATGGCAGTATCATATTAAAAATGAGGATATTAGGAAAGAGCTTGACATTGTTAGCATCCAGGAATGTGTTAGCAGAGCTAATCTCAGGTGGTATGGTCACTTAAACAGAATGGGAGAGGAAAAATTAACAAAACAAGTGTTCGCTGCCAAGTTAGGCAGGAAATAGACACCCAGAGGAAGACTAAGATATGTTATTATTATTATTATTATTACTCAAGACCCAATGGAGTCAACGACTCATCTGGGAGGTCCTTTTATCATGCACACAGCTAATCATACTGTGCTTTAAACATACTCAAGTGGATTGATATAGGAATATAGGTGGATTGATAGTAAAATGTGCCTTAGAAGATAGAAATATGAGATCTGATAATGTTGGAGTCTTAACAGGTAACAGATTGATTTGGAGGAAAATTGTTGATAGGAACTTAGTGATGATGTAAGTTTTTCATTTAGTACTATCATATCCTGGTACACCCTTTGAGGGTACATATCAGGAATTTGATGATGATGATGAACACAGGTTATAAGATATATACCTAAATACTGATGAACAGAATCAACCCTATACCAGAAAAGAATTATAAATGAAGAGCAGAATTGTTTTTGAAAAGGCAGATCCTGCAACTGATCCTATATTCTGCCACAAACTACTAATTGAGAAAAGAAAAGAATTCAACTTAGAAATACATTTTGCAATCATTGATTATAAAAAAAGCTTTTGACAAGATAGACAGATACTCTCATTGATATACTAAAAAACAACTTAAAATTTATTAAAACCACTCTGTACCTAAATGAAAGTTAGTAAGGATGCCAGAGGTGGTTGTGAGCTCCCAACAATGAATAAGTTTAATAAACACCTAAAACCTCTTTTTATGCAAATTTTTTTTACACGAATTTGGAGTTACGTGAATTGGGATATCAAAAATAATTTTTTTTTACGCGATTTTTATTCACTTTTACGCGACCAACCTAAAGTCTAAGTTAGGAAAAAATCCATAATTCAAGAATCTGAGAATTTTGTAAAATTGCATTCTCGTTTCAATTAAGAAAATTCTGAATTCTTACTAATTTCATTTATTCGGAATTCCCTGAATTACATAACTGACTGCGCATAAAAATGCAGTTCTTAGCAGTTTGAATTTGGTGTTTGAGTAGACAACACAGTTACTGCATTTTTTGTATTTGCATTTTTTAAGTGAAATCAAAATAAAAATCGCGTTATAAAATTAATAATTTTGCCGAGAAATAATAAATGTAAGCTATATGTAATTTTCAAAGTTTCATTTCATTAACCGATAACCAAAAAAAAAAAAAAAGGAAAGCCGTTTCCTTGGATATAAAAATTCAAATTTTAGATCATCTTCAAACTGGGGAAGGTGCGATGCCTGTGGGTAAGCATTTTGGAGTCCGTGAATCAACTGTCAGATCTATAAAGAAAAATGAAGAGGCTATTAGAAAAGCGGTATGTTCTGGTACAAAATCGAGTGCGAAATTATCATCATACGCAAGAGACGTTGTTCTAGAAAAGGTCGAAAAAGCTTCAGTGATGTGGATAAAAGATAATGTACATAAAATAATGCCAGTTGATGGAAATTCCATCACGCAATCAGCATTGAGATTTTATGAACAGATTAAAAAACTGTAGTCAGATACTTCATCTCAATCGAGGAAAAAATATGAATTTCATGCAAGCAATGGTTGGCTGGCTAAGTTTATTAAAAAACATGCTCTTCATAATATAAAAATTAAAGGTGAAATGACTTCTGCTGATGAAACAGCTGCTAAAGCATTTCCACAAAAACTTGCTAAAATAATTGAAGATGGAGGTTACGCCTGTGAACAAGTTTGAAATATGGATGAAACTGGCCTTTTCTGGAAAAAAATGCCAAACAGAACTTACATATCAAAAATGCAAAAAACTGTTGGTGGGTTCAAAGCAGCAAAGGATCGCATAACACTCCTATTTTGTTTGAACTCTTTAGGAGATCGGATATTAAAACCACTGCTCATAAATCGATCATTGAGACCACAGCCAATGAAAGGCGTAGATTTTCAAAAATTGCCAGTTCATTGGATGGCCAACAAAAAAGCTTGGGTGACCATTGATATTTTCACTGAGTGGTTCCACAAACATTTTGTGCCAGAAGTTAGATGCTATTAGAATGACAAGGGTCTCGAATTTAAAGTGCTTTTGATTCTTAATAATGCACCCGGTCATCCTGCCATAGAACACCCAAATGTGCAATTTTTTTTTCTGCCACCCAATACCACATCATTACTACAACCTTTAGATCAGGGTATAATTGCGACTTTTAAAACATATTATGTGAGACGAACATTTCAGTATGTTTTGAACAAGCTAAATGATGATGAAACACTGTCAGTTATGGATGTGTGGAAATATTTTTCAATTATCGATTGTATTGATCCGATTATCGTTATCTGAATTGAGACCAGAAGCTATGAATGCATGCTGGAAAGCTATTTGGCCTGCATGTGTTAAAGAGAATTCTCCTGTTCCCTTCAATCATACTGCAGAATTCTCCAATATAATAAGTTTGGCATGTGAAATTGACGGAGAAGGATTCAATGATCTTACGTCGGCAGATATCGAAGAATTATTAATTGATAAACCTCTTAGCGAAGACGAAATAATGAAGATTGTTTCTGAGACTCCTGAAAGCGAAGAAGTTAATGATAATGATCAAGATAATCCTACTTTTACTGCTGATATAATAAAAGAAGGTCTTAAACTGGCCAGTAATTTAGGCAATTACTTTGCCCGACATTATCCAAATGAAGAACATACTGGGAAGTTTTCACGTGAGCTTAGTTGTTAATGTCTTCATACAGAGAATTATATCGTGACTTATCTAAAGCATCAACACAGTGATTAATAACTGAGTTCATGCCTAAAACTACTGAAACAACCAGTGATACTTTTGTTCAAGACATGACAAGAAGAATTCTACAAGTTGAGGTGGAAGTCGATGACGATAATACCATATCTAGTAGTTCCAGTGATATTACAGTCTCACGAAAACGAAAGCTTTCGCGTTTATTATCAGAAACTGATAGCAAATAACATAATTTTTTTATAGAATCCTTAGCAAACAACTGAAATGAATTTTTTTTTTTTAAGTTATTAAAATTCATTATATGTATGTGTGTTCTCCATGAAATGTAAATAAAAATCTTATCATCCTAACGAATTTAATGTTTGTTTTTTTCATTATTTTGCTTATATTTCAGGTTTCGAACCAATCTTCACTTTTTCTATGGAGTCAGTAGTTCTTTTTACGTGAATTCTATTTACGTGTAATTTTTAGGAACGTATCTATCGCATAAAAAGAGGTTTAGGTGTAGTGTGGGTCTCCCATGATGAGTCTTTAGACTCCATGGAGTATCTGTATAAATAATAATAATAAGCAGGATGTGGATGATGTCAAGGGTTTTGGGCACATCAACTTTAGTATATAGAGAGGAAAGAATATTTTGGGGAGATATTGGTAGTTTGCTTGATATGCTGGCAGAGTTGATCAGTATTTTTTATCATAAATTTTGAACATTTTAAGAATGTTTTTAGTGGAAGTTCAATAAATTTAGACAAGAGCACTATTGTGGTAGTATCATCATCATCATCATTGCGCTGGATCCATGGGCTATTGGTGTCTGCTGCCTGTTTCACCATCCTTTGCCACTTCTCTGTCCACCATCAGATGACTCAAATCCTGCCGACTCTTCCCACACCACTCTTTTACATCATACCCACTCTTGCCTTGGCCATCCTCTTCTATTTATACTGTCTATTATACCAAGCATCAAGATTATTATCCATTCTGCAGATAAGTCCAAAAAACTTTAGTTTCCTTTGAATTATTTTCTGCATTAGATTTTCTTTACAGTTTACTTTATAATACAGTTTATTTGTTACCTTTTGTACCCATCCAATTCATAGAACTTTCTATAACATGTTCTTTCAAAAGCCAGCCAGTATTTGTGTCATAGAGTCTTTGACCATTATCCATGACACAACCACAGAGAACACTTGTGAATTGTATGTTTCCAGCAGTATCAGCTTTATGGGAAGATTCACTGATTTACTTTCCCATAACTTGTCCATTGGCTATAGGTTTACTTTAGCTTTTGTTATCTGGGATGTTGTTTCTTTCTTACACTCTAAATAATGCATCATGCTGCTCCCCAGGTATGTGAAGTTCCTAACCTCTTCCAGCTCTTGTCCATTGACCTTTAATTGCTTTTTCGTCCTCTTTTCTTTGAATATCATTGTTTTTGTATTATTAATGTTCATTATTAGCCCATATCTCATTCCTTCTTCACTTAACTTCAGCACTGTTCTTTCTACTTCCTCTTCATCTTTTTCAGTAATGACTATGTCATCTACAAATTGCAAGTTGTTTATCTTAGTACCTTGAATTGAAATTCCCCTTATATTATCCTTTATGACACCCATTGTTCTTTCTAAATGCAGGATTAAGATACTTGTGGATATTGGGTTTGCTTGTCTTGTGTCTGGAACCATCATCCTATTGCTCCACAATTTCTCACAGCAGCCTCTGTATTGTTATTCATTTTCTGGAAGAGACATATCATGTCTGCTCCATAAAATTCAAGTACAGTCCATGCCACTTTCCGATCTGTACTGTCAAATGCTTTCTAAAGTCAACAAAACAGGTATAAACATTTTTATTTTTACATAGAGCTTTCTTTACAATTAATCTTAGCATTAATATTTGCTGCACAAAACTTTTGTTCTTCTAAATCCTGCTTGCTCATCTTCCAGATTTTCTTCAATCATCATCATCATCATCATCAAATTCCTGCCGTGTACCCTCAAGGGGTGTACAGGATATGACAGTACTACATGAAAAAATTACATCATTACTAATTTCCTATCTACAATTTTCCTCCAAATCAGTCTGTTACTTGTCAAGACTCCAACATTATCAGACCTCATGTTTCTATCGTCTAAGGCACTTTGTACCATATCAATCAACCTATATCTTGGTCTTCCTCTGGGTCGTTTTCCTGCCAACCTGGCAGAGAACACTTGTTTTGCTAATCTTTCCTCTCCCATTCTATTTAAGTGACCATACCATCTGAGATTAGCTCTGCTAACGCATTCCTGGATGCTGACAATGTCAAGTTCTTTCCTAATATCCTCATTTTTAATATGATATTGCCATTGATGCCATCTGTTCACGCCTCTAATCTTTCTCAGGACTCTCATATCTGCGGTCTCTAGTCTTTGGTCAAGTGTTTTACTTCTGACCCAGCTCTCAGATCCATAAGTTAAAATTGGTTTGAACACAGTCTTGTATACAGCTAATTTAGTGTTCCGACTAATTTCTTTCTTATTCCATATGAATTTATTCAATTGACTTCCCACCATACCAGCTTTGCTGATTCTGTTGTCTATTTCTATATTTAGTTTACCATCTTCAGTAAAAATCATGCCTAAGTAGCTGAAATGTTTTACTTGTTCCACAGGTTCTCCATTCACAACACAGTTGACATTTTCAATGATTCTGCCTGTTTTCATTGTCTTTTGTCTTTTTATTGCTGACCTTCATACCATATCTATTACAACAGCTATTCAATTTAGTCAGAGAATCTTGCAGACTTGTAGCGGATTTATTTAGAAGTATAACATCATCCGCATAAAGCAAAGAGCTGACATTAACATCTCCAATTTTGATATCAGGTTTAATACCACATTCCTTCATAATGTGATCCATAGAGATAATGAATAACAGAGGGGATAATGTACATCCTTGTCTCACACCAGATTTAACATTAAACCATCTTCCTGTACTTCCTTCAATTCTAACTGCTGACTCACAACTCAAATAAAAACTAAGTATTGCTTGATATAATGCCCCATTGACACCATATAACTGCAGCGTATTGAATAGCTTCTCTCTTGGCACCTTGTCATATGCCTTTTCCAAATCGACAAAACTTAAATACAGATCTTTGTTATATTCCCATGCTTTCTCGACTATTTGTCGTAAAGTGAAGATCTGATCCTGACAGCCTCTATTTGTCCTGAATCCAGCTTGTTCTTCACCAAGCTTTTCTTCCACAATTCTTCTCAACCGTTTCTCAAGTATACTTGCATAGATCTTGCCAGGAACACTCAGTAGGGAAATACCTCTGTAATTCTCGCATTCAGTTTTATTTCCCTTTTTATATATGGGTACTATGAGAGCTCTACTCCAATCATCGGGAATTCGTCCCTCTGTCCAGGCTTTCTGAACTATGCAGTGCAGCCACTGTAAGACTCTTATACCACCATACTTCAGCATTTCTGGTCGAATATCATCTACTCCTGCTGCTTTTCCACATTTCAAGCCTTTGATGGCTTTTTCTACTTCAAGTATGGATATGTATTCCTGACTGCATGCCTGGTCAGTGTTTTTTATCACTGTGCTGTCATCACTGCTTGTTTCATTTAGCAGTTTTTCAAAGTAATTACTCCATACTTCAAGGATATCTTTTTCTCCTGTTTTCATTTCACCTTTATCATCTCTAATTCCTTTTACAGCACTCTTTCCTCCATTCCTAAGCTTCTTCAACAACCTCCAGAATATGTTGCCGCCGTCTTGATATTTATTTTCTATATTCTTGCCAAAGTCCTCCCATGACTTTTGTTTAGCTAGTTTTACACACTGTTTAGCTTTCTTACATTACATTTGTCTCTGTATTCTGTAAGAGTAAAAGCTGACTTATTTGCCAGGAACTTTTGATATGCTTTCTTCTTTTCCTTCACTGCCTCTTTAACTTCCTGTGTCCACCAGGGAGTTCTGATTTTTTTATCCTTGCACACAACCTCACCACATGCCTCTCTGGCAGAATCAATCAATGTTTCCTTCAGAGTTTGCCACTGAATCTCCAAGGTTTGATTCCTGTTCTCAAACTCTTTCATTTTCTTTTCAATAATATTTCTGTATTTTAGTCTACAGTTCACATCTGAGAGCTGCTCAACTTTTATTCGCTTTAAAACTTTCTTACGTGTTATTCTTTTCAATATGAAATTCAATTTTATCCTGCTCAAGACTAAATAGTGATCACTTCCAATTTCAAATCCTCTGTACACTCTGGTGTCCTGCACCAGGGAGAAAACATCACTATCAACAATAACATAGTCAATGAGACTTTTCTTATTCCTAGCCTCTTCTCTCCATGTGAATTTGTGCACATTTTTATGTTGGAACATGGTGTTAGTAATAACCAGTCCATGTCCTGAAGCAGAAATCCAACAGATATTTGCCATTATTATTAGCTTTGCTCTTTTCTCCAAATTTTCCCAAAATATTTTTGTATGTCTCACAATCATTTCCTACTCTACTATTTAGATCCCCAACAAGGACCAACTTTTCATTTTTCATTGTGTCAGTTGCTTTTTCTAAAGCGTCAAAAAATTCCTCCACTTCTACCTTAGTAGAACCTTCTGTGGGACCATAGGCACAAATAAGTCTCATTGTCCAGTTCCCCATTCTCATATTTGCCCACATTACTCTACTTGAGACTGACTGCCATTCAAGAAGATTAGCCTAGTATTTTGTGTTGAATACTATGGCTACTCCTTCTTTTCCTTGATTGTCATTGCCTGAATTTAACATTTTGTATTTATTGCTCAGAAAGATCTCACCAGTTTTGGTCTTTTTTGTTTCAGTCACCCCTATTATGTCGATCTGGTACTTATCTAATTCCTCAGCTAGCTCCATTTCTTTGCCATTCAGGCTTCTTATGTTGATAGTACCGATCTTTAACTCTGGTGATGTTGAGTTGGGGGTTTGTTTTCAGATTTGTTCCAGTAGCTGACTTTTCGCTGTTCGCCCTGGTTCCCTGGCGAAAACAACGGGGGCCTTGTTTAACCGGGCGACGCCCCAGCCGGCATGAAATTTTGTCATATTGTACCATCATTTTTTATTTTGGTTTAACCAATAAGAATACAATTTGGTCGGCTAAATCCCAAATTGCCAGCCCATCCTCGTTCGTTCAGTATCAAAGTAGATACCCAACAGGGTGCACCACGAGAAGGTGAGGATTGGACATTAGGTCAGAAGCCCTGGTCGGTTCTCCGCATTCCTTTAAAGGCTATGTGGAGGTCTCCTCTCAGTTATACAGCTTTGACCCTTAAGCACCCCATTTTCTTCAATTAGTTTCCTTATCCTTTCTGTTAATATCATCATTATTACTTTTCCTACATGACTTTTTACTTCTCTTGTTCTGTAATTTTTGCAGTCCATTTTGCTTTCATTTTTTAATTTTTTTTTTTTTTTGTGAATATATATTAGGATTGATCTTGTCCATTCTTTTGGTATCTTGCTTCCTGCATGCTATGTTACATAACCATTGTAGTCCGTCTATTATCACCTTGCCATCATGTTTCAACATTTCTCCAGTGATTGTGGAGAGACTGAACAGGAGACTAGAGAAAGTATGGATTTGTAGAAAGTGCGATATTTTGTTAGCCTATGAATTAACATGTAAAACAAACTGAAGGACTGAAGGTTAGCATAAATGAAAGAAGTGGAACAAAAGCTAGTGAGACTGAGGGAATGCAAGAATGAAGAGGAATAAGTAAGTGATAAGGGAGTGAAAGGAAATATAAATGAGGAAATGGAAATGAGGTGGGGCAGAACGAGAGATAGTGAAACTACGAGAGAGATAGAAAGTGAAATTGTCAGAATGCAAGATTTGATGAAACAGTTATTCACAATGAAAAATGAAATGAGGAATATGCAAGGTGATATTAGACATTTTAGTGGAAACAAATGAAAGTGTGCAAAAGAGTAGAATGAAAGAAAAAAGGATAAAAGAGGCAAATTTCGAGAATAGCAGTGTATGGAGATTCCATTGTTAGAAGATTGGTTGATGAGAGAGTCCATAAGGTATGTTATACAGGAGGGAGAATGAACAAGATAATTCATGCTTTCAACATGAGGAAAAAATGAGCAAGAGAATTAGTGGTGGTTGTGGTGCCAATGATGATCTAAGTGGAAATAAGGAGAATGTAAGGGCAGATATCAGGAGGCTATTGAGGAGAATGAATGATAACAGTATAGTGGGAAAAGTTGTCAATGTGTTGCTGAGGTATGACAACGATGAGTTGAGTCAGAGAGCCAGAATCCTGAATGGAGAAGGAAATATAGTTTGGATGTATGACATGTATTTGAAGGAAGAATGGAATTATACAGACGTGACTGATTGCATTTTAATGGCTGTGGAGTGAGTAAACTAGAAAAAATGTTGCTAAATGGAAGTGCAGTGTGTGATGCAAGCAGGTGATCAGAAGAAAAAGGTGAAGTGGAAGCTCAGTAGAGTGGTACAGAAGAGACCGAAGTGCTTGGCAATGGAAACAGTAGTAGTAGTAGTGTTAGAGAGATGAAGAGAATGTGAATGGAACAGGAAAACAGGGGAATCTGGGTGGAGAGGGAGAGTGGATGTTGGGAGTAGTAACGAATATGTGTATGGGGATGATCATCATAGAAATGGAATAGATCGAGATGCGAGTGGGGTAGTTGAGTCTGAGCAGATATATGTGTGGTAAGCATTAATAAAGGTTATTGGACAAGAGCAGATGTGGTGGGCAAATCACAAACAGCAAGTGGGTTGGATAGGACTGGTTATAGACCTAAAAGTGAACCACTGTGTTTATTTACAAATGCCAGAAGTATCAGAAATAAGGCAGATGAAATTGTTTGATTGAGCTTATTTTCCCCAAAATTATTGGGGCAAATGAAGATGATATCCTAAAGGAAATAGAAATGGAGAGGTACAGTGTTTTGGGCAAGAATAGAAAGGACAAGAAGGGAGGGGGAGTGTGGTTGCTGATAGCTGGGAAATTATGGCCACATAAGGTAGACATGAAGAGGGCAAATAGTGGCAATGGTTTTGAGACAGTGTAGTGTGAGGTGGAGGTTGACAAGAAGAGTTATGTGGAGGAAGGTGGCGATGAAGAAATATATAAGCAACTTTGGTTAGTTAACAAGGAAAGGATGATTATAATGGGTGATTTTAATTATGGCGATATACACAGGAATGAAGAGATAGTAATTTGAGAATAAGGAAAATGAATTTCACGAATTCTTGTGAGACAACTATTTCAGGCAGTATGTAAAGGAGGGCACATGATAATCTAGAGTTTTATATCTGATCATTTCATCAAAGGATGTAACTGTGAGTAGGGTTTCACACTTCATGATCACTCTCGTGGTCATGGCTGTCTATATTAAGAGTTGTGGATGTACAAAGCTGGTGATTATGTCAAGCTTAGGAGACAGCTTGGAGTTATAACATGGAATGAGGAGTTGAGCAGTAAGGAAATAAATGCTGCTTGAGAACTGACAAAGAAATACATAACAGCATCAGTGTGTGAATGTATTCTAAAGGTAAAAAGGCTGAATGAGGTAGGTGTAAAATAGATGAGTGAGGTGTTTAAGCATGAAATCTGGAAAAAAAAGCACTTTGGAGGCAGCACAAGATGAATAATGGTAATTGCATGAAGAGTATAAAGAGCATGCCAGGAGAGTGACTTAGTTGGTAAGGACAACAAAAGTGCAGTATGAGCAGAAATTAGCAAATCAGGCCAAAAAAAAACCCTCTGAGTTTTTTCAATATGTGGTGGGTAGAAGGAAGAAGGATTATGGTAAGATTGATGTTAATGAATGAAAGTGGGAGATTGGTGACTGCTGCATAGGATATAGTCGAGATGTTCAGTGAGCAGTTCATCAGGGTTTCTTCTGATTTCACACTGAGGATCTTTCATCCTCAGTGTGAAATCAGAAGCTTAAGTGTAGAGAATGAAATGAGAGAAGGCTTAATAGTGAGCAAGCAAGAGGTATATGAGGAGTTTAATGAGCTAGATGTCAATAAGATAGTAGGACCTGATGGCATATCACCACGTGTCTTAAGGGAATGTTCCAAAGAGTTGCCATCTATCTGTTTAACAAGAGTCTTGCACAGCACAAGTCCCAAAGTAGTAGAACGAAGGCAAAATTGTTCACTTCAGAAAGGTGGTGATAAGGCAGTATATTATAGGCCGATCTACATATCTGGAGTTATAGTCAAATTATTGAAGAGGTTGATCACTATTCTCTGTGCTTGGTCAGTAGTTTATTACAAGGAGGTCACATTTTTGAAACTTGCTTATGTACTATAACCAAGTGAAAAATGCACTGTACAAGGGGGATGTACACTGCCAGTTGGTTGCTAAACGGAAGCAGATGGGATTGGATGATAGACTAGTGAGTTGGATATGTGAATGGCTATCAGATAGGTATGAGTAAGTTGTGTATGGGGGGGGGGGGCACTATTTCGAAAGAGGAAAGTCACTCGTTGTGTGCCACGAGGGGGGGGTCTATTTTGGGACCAATGTTATTTAATTTGTATATTAATGATATTGGGAGATAGGTTTAACTGGTGATATACAACTACATGTAGATGAAGCAAAACTGGAGAGAGAGTGATGAGGAATCAAGCAGATGTGTGGCCTTACAGGGGATTGAATAGATTGTATGAGTGGGCAAGAGTATGGAACTGTCAATTCAATATTGTAAAGTGTAAGATTCTGAAATTTAGTAGCCAACAATCTGATGCAAAGTATGCACTTAGCAGAGAAATTTTGGAGGAAGTTAAGAAGATATGAGTATGTGATGCAGGTTATGGTAGTGATGTGGAGGATCTTAACTGGTAGAAATAAAGATGTTCTGGTTCTCTTGTATAATAATATGATCAGGTCTCATATGGATTATTGTGCATAGATTTGGACTATATCACCATGAAAACCAAGAGATGAGGATATGTTGTAAAGTGTCCAGAGAAGACTGCCTAAGGTTGCAACTGGTCTTTAGGATATGAGATATAAGTACAGATTGAAGGAATGCAGTTTGCAAAGCCTTGTGAATTGGAGGAAGGGAGGGGATATGATTGAGACATTTAAGTTGGTAAAGGGGATAGAAATTGTAGAAAGGAGTAGAACAAGGGTACATGACTGGAAGTTATATTTGGAGGGCGTGAGCAGGGGCATAAGGAGTAGGTTCTTTGCACGGAGGGTGATTGGTCAGTGGAATGCATTGCCCTATGTTGTGGTGAATGCAGATACATTGAATGAGTTCAAAACACAGTTGGATGGGCTTTATGTACTACAGTCTTTTCCTCCTGTGTTGAGGTCTGGTATTAATCATAATATAATAATATCATCATTCCCAGGGTTTTTATAGTTTTTCAGATGTTTTACTGCCTTTTCTGCCTCATCCCTCACGTGTGGTAGTGAAGATTTTAGAGAAGTTGGTAAGAACTCGCATATAGAAATTGGTAGACAAGCATTCTATACTATGCAGGGAACAGCATGGGTTTACTAAAGGAAGGTCATGTTTTTAGCAATTTGCCGAGTTGGATAAAGGGAATGGATACACTATGATAATGTTGGATTTTTCTAAGGCATTTGATAGGATACCACATGATAGGCTGTTGTGTAAAGTGGAGAATATGGGACTGGAACATAATCTATTGACTTGGATCAGGAGATGGTTGACAGACAGATATCAAAAAGTGGTATAGAGTGGGTATAAATCTGCCAGATTTAAGGTAACCTGTGGTGTACCTCAGGGTTCAGTCCTTGGGCCATTATTGTTCAATCTATACATTAATGACATCAAGCAGGATCTATCATCAGCTTTGCAATTGTTTGCTGATGATATGAAGATAGGCAGGGCAATCAGGGATGCTACTGATATTCAGAAATTACAAAATGATTTGAATAAACTGGAAATCTGGGCTAATGAAAATGGCTGTCAGTTTAATGTTAGTAAGTGTAAAGTTATGCACTTTGGCATGATTAGAGTTCCAGCAGCATATTATATTAGCGGGGTTATGCTACAAGAAACTGAAGAGGCAAGGGATCTTGATGTATTGATGGATAAGAATTAAAGTTCATAGGTCACATAGCAAAAGTTGCAAATACAACTCAGAGGATACTTGGTATGTTGAAGCGAACCTTGACATGTAAGGATAAGGAAGTAATTTTGCCTCTTTATAAGACTTTGATAAGACCACACCTGGATTACTGTGCATAGATTTGATCTCCTGGGTTCCAAGGGGATAAAGAAGCTGTGGAAAGGGTTACAAAGATTATATCTGGATTATGGGATTTAGATTATGAGGACAGATTGTGAGTATGTTGATTACAGATTCTGGTTAACAGGAGAAAGAGGGGTGATATGATAGAGGTCTATAAACTTTTGAATGGGTGTTATAGCATTTCACCTGATGAAATTTTTCGTTATATGGAAGACGGGGAGAGAACACTGGGGCATCCATGGAAGTTAAGGTTGTTCTCAGTCAAGAAAGGGTTAAGAGCTAGGTTTTTCTCCCAGAGAGCAGTGAGTGAGTGAGTGAAATAATTTGCCCTTACGGGTAGTGAGTGCATTTGGTGTGAATGAATTCAAGAGTAGGTATGATAGCTGGTTTGGGTAATTTACAGCCTCGATGAGTCCTTGACTCCCTGGAAGTCTTAGATAATAATAATAATATCTGCTTCTCCATCTTTGCTTGGTGGTGGTGATATTTCCCTCAATTCATCAGTTAACTTCTTTTGGACCTCAACATCTCCCTGTGTCTTATATATAAGTCTCAGCAGTATCTTGTCCATCTCTCTCATATTTCTTCTGTGTTCATCAAGATTTGACCATTTTCATTATTTATGGCTCTCTGCTTTGGACTTTATCTCATGTTAATGTTTCTGGTTATCTTATATCATCAACAAAGCCATAGGATTTGATGACATATCACTACGTGTCTTAAGGAAATGTCCCAAGGAGTTAGCATCAGTCTTGGCCTATCTTTTTAATAAGTCCTGCAACAACACAAGTTCCAAGACAAGTCTTGGGACTTGTGCTGTGCTGTTGCAAGAAGTGGAAGGAAGACAAAATTGTTCCACTTCACAAAGGTGATAAGGCTAAAGCAACAAATTATAGGCTAATCTGTATATCTGGAATTGCAGTTAAGGTATTGGAGAGGTTGGTGAGATATAAGAATATAGAAAAAGATACTGCTCTTGTGGGACTTGTGCTGTGCTGTTGCAAGAAGTGGAAGGAAGACAAAATTGTTCCACTTCACAAAGGTGATAAGGCTAAAGCAACAAATTATAGGCTAATCTGTATATCTGGAATTGCAGTTAAGGTATTGGAGAGGTTGGTGAGATATAAGAATATAGAAAAAGATACTGCTCTTGTTCTGTATTTACCCAAGCATTTATTAATATCCCCACACTGTTTCCTCTAGCCATTTCAATTTGTCACTGCTAACCGCCTTCTTCACTTCATTGCAGTTTGCTTTGTACTGTTTTCCATTTCCACAGAGATCTCTAAATTTTCTGAGAAAATCACAATGCTCATAAAATGTTTACAGTAAGTAAGAAAAAGAAGGAAAACTGCATATCTTGGTCACCTACTTCGTAATGAAAAATATAAGATACTTCAATTGATTATAAAAGAGAAGATAAATGGAAGAAGAGGACAAGGAAGATAAAGAAAATCTTGGCTGGCAGACATCAGACAGTGGACTGGCATGAAATCTGAGAGACTGCTCAGAGTGGCTGAGGATTGCTCAAAATTTGCCAAGGTGGTTGCTGACCTCCGATAGGAGATGGCACTCAAAGAAGAAGAAAAAGCTTAGCTATTTATGGCAATATTATGATTCTGGGACATGATGATATTATAGAAATATTACTATTCTGTAGAACAGACAAAGGAAATACAACAGTACTTCTAAATTCAGAAGATAAAATTTCAAGTTTACTTTCTTAGTTTTCCACATACTCAGTTTTGAATCATAGACAATTCATGGGAAAAAACCAATGGTTTACATAAAAACATCCCAACCTGTCCTCCAGAATTATTACAAAAGCCCAAGTCATTACATCCTATTACTCCACGACTTTATGGGTCTCCCAAGATACAATAACCTGGCATTTCCTTGAGACAATCATAGATGGCATTAACATAGACAATCATAGATTCCTAACTTATGCTTTATCTAAACATCTGACTAGCCTATTAGGACATCACATAAAGTCACCTGACTTTTTCATTAAAAATTCATCCCATTTTCTCCAAAAGCTATCTAGCTTACTCATATCGTACTCTGACATCCTTGCAAGTCTCGACATAGTATCCCTACTTACTAATGTGCCTGTGGTTGATGTATCAAACCTTGTTGGAGACCTATTGCCACCAGATGTCACAAACTTATTTGAACACTTCTCCAGTCCAGTTTAACATGTTTATTATTTGGAAACTTGACCTCCCAAGTCTACAACATTCTCTTCATTCTCTTAACTCTTAAAAGCCTACAATCAAATTTACTCTTGAAATTAGAGCTTGAAAAAGATTGAAAACTCCCTTTCCTTAATGTGTATCATAAGCCTACTTATTGGGATGTTATCTTCATGCCTCATTTCATCACCATCCTTCCCAAAAATTAGGCATAATCCACACTCTAAAGAACTGAGCACTTTCTTTCATACAAAATGAGGATCAACTGAAGACTGAGCTTCAGACTCTTCCAAATTTATCCAGCATGGAGACTCGATAACAGTTCCATATATTGGTAGTCTATCAATTAAAATTGCATCACTTTAAAAGTCACTCTGATATTGTGGTCCTTGAAACTGATTCAAACTGTTAAACAGCCTCCTCAGGTCTCTTAAGGACAGCACACCATTCTAAAAATACCTAGGGTATAATATAGATTCTATGCTCATGTGGTTTAGGAGAAAGACAAGCCCAGGATTTGAAGTAAGAAAGAAGGAACATGTTACAGATGCTGAACATAAAAGAAAGATCTGGTCTTGCCACCCATGCTTGTAATACTGACTATGCTGTCAATTGGAATGTTTCAACCATGTTTTATTTAGAAGAAAATTTTTACTCCAGATTTCTAAAGGAATTATAGTCATCCATTCACACAGATCACTGAATAAAAATCAAGGACTTATATTAACACGTTCGCTGCCAACTACGAGTATACTCGTAGTTGGTAAACCTGCTTCACAAGCCAGCTACGAGTATACTCGTATGACGCTTACCGCCGGTAACGAGATTATTGTAGTGACCTTGAAGAAGTGAAAATCCTTGGCGTGTGGGGCTAGCATCAAAACTGTGTATTCTCATAGACCGTATATGCTCTGTACAAGCCAACTACGAGTATACTCGTAGGACGTTTACCTCCGGTAACGAGATTATCGTACTGACCTTGAAGAAGTAAAACTGCTCGGCGTAGGGGAACAGACCATGCCAAAGTAGCGTAGCAGCGAACGTGTTAAGCAACATATGTAAATTGCTTATTAAATCTTTTAACAACATAAAACTTCAACTTATTAACAATCACCTTCATTCTTTAACTGCAGACAGCTAATGCATGCAATGTGACTTTCATTTGTTTGTTAGCATGAATATGTTTATTTTTTTCTTTTAATGGTTTTTCAGCATTTGAACGCTTTTGCTATCTATTTATATATGTTTTGATGTTTATTACGTCCTGGTGAAGCCACCAGTTTTTGTAGGTACATGAAATTAGTAGGTGTGTAAGGTATAATCGAAAAGTACAGTGAATGTTAGAGTTCAAGAAAGTTTATTTAACCTAATACAAATATAAATTAATCTCCTTCAGTGTAGTCTCCTTGGCTTTTCACACACTTGTCTCAACATGTGAGCCACTTTTTGAAACAGCTCTGGAAGTCATCTTTCTTTAGTTCTTTTAGGTGCATTGTCGTGGTCATTTCAAAATCTGGTATTGATGCAAAATGCTTTCCCCTTCATCATTGATTTCAACTTTGGAAAGAGCCAGAGCACTAAATCAGGTGAATATGGTGGATACAAGCACACAATAATTTTTTTGTCCAACATTCACCCACTTCTGCAATGTCTTTTTCAATGCACATCATTCTACAAATGTTCCAGTACTCCTTTATAATATTCATACAAATTCTGCCTACACAATTCCCTTCAGATCAAAAAAGACAATCAACAGGACTTGCATTGGATTTTAATTGATGCTTCTTTGGCCAATATGATTTGGATGTTTCCCTTGTGAACTCTGAAACCTTGTCATAACTATCATAACTGTACATCTAAGATTCATCTCCTGTTACAGTGCTTTGGAAAAAGTTTGGATCTGAAGTCATGATTATGCTTTTCCAACAAAATAACTGAATGAAAATCACTGAATCATCACTTTCCATTTCCATTACAGTGATGCAATCTTGAAACTCGTCATGTGACTGACCAATGGGTATGAGATCCTGTGATCCATCTCAGCTTCACTCTTCCTCTGATAGATGGAATGCTGTAGCTAGGTTTACTGTACTTTTTAATCACACCTTGTATGACTAAAATTTTAATGACTAATTAAAGTTCCTTGTTATTAATACCCAGATTGTCTTTATTTTTTGTATATATATTTGTTTTTATGGTATACACATAGACAGTATGATGCTGATTTTTTTACACACACAGATACACACATGTATATACTTGTTTTCTGAAGTCATTGTATCTTAGTAAATTGTTGATAAAAAAAAAGTCTGCTCTTCTGAAGATATTTTTGACCTCACCTGTTGTTTTTAATGCACTTTTCATAGTTCAGTAAAAAGTTAATAATACTTAATGTTAATGGAAGAATTTCTAAAAAATTGACATTATAAGTACAACTGTTGATCATCTCATGATGCCATTTCTATAACTTATTTAAGGGATATATATATATATATATATATTTTTTTTTTTTTCGTACAGAAAACTAAGAACTGCTATTCTATCTTCAGCTTTAAAATATGGTGATGACGACACAATCACAGAAGCTCGAAAACTTTTCTCTTCCTTTATGAATGGAACAAAGTATGTATCTCATGCTTATGTAATAATAAAAACATTTGAATATGTGATCATCATATATGGGGAAGGAAATTATCTTTACAAGACATTGAAATGTGAGCATTAATAATATTATTATTGTTGTAGTTGTTGGCTTTCCACCAGAAGATACGTGTGAATGTTAATGTAGTTCATTTTAGTATTTGGAGTTCATGCCATTATTACATGGTGCCAATGGCATGAATTCCAAATACCTAAATTTATATTTATACATGCAACTAAAACTAAAATGTGATCAAGGTTAGTTTTATGTTTGTGAGAGAGGGAAAACCAGAGGTCCTGGAGGAAATCCATCTTCACAACCAGTTTAAGACTAACTGAATGCTGGAGAGAAGAACAGTAGGTGAACCTCCTGCTGATTAATCACCAGTGTGCCCAAGCCAATATATATATATATATATATATATGATGAATTTCACCATCAGCAGATCAGATGGCTTGTGTATAATGTAATTATCTTAACTTATTCTCTCATTTGTATTCATTCTTTCACATTTTTATTTATTTATTTATTTTTATATTTTATTTATTTAAATTATTTTCAGACATATTTATACACAGATACATCACAATATACATGTTTAGCATTGCCAGTTAGATAGTAATTACACATAAATTATAATTAAATGTCCTCCAGCTGTTATATCTGTCTAATTTTGTCTTGAAATTACTTGACTTCACCAATTCTTTAACTATTGAAATCTATTCTACATGTTTTCTTCCCAAACAGTAAAAAAAACTTTGCATATTTGTTCTGCCTTCTTTTCTAACTTCATTGTCTTCTCTATAGAGCTTGGTTCAGCCAATTGCAGCACGCTCCTAGAATATATCTTACATGTACTGAAGTAACTTACAAACTTTAATTCAGTCTTCTTTCCGTCTCCCATTACATAAATTCATCAAGTTGCAATCAGCCAACCAATTCTCATAATTATCATGCTACACACTCTCTATACACTTAATCAATCATTACTGAATACCTCAGTTTTTATGACATTCATTCAAAAATCTTGGTGAGTAAAGCTTGGGAACCATAATCCAGTATTGGCCCATATAAAGACTTGTATAAATATATCATTATATCCTTTCTCCTACAGGTGAAGCTTATTATAATTAATCCTACAAATCTGCTGAGCCTTACTAGTAGTAGTCTTACCAGTATAATTCTGGAGCTTAAATTTCCTATCAACTAAAATATCCAAATCTTTATATTCATGAATTTTTTCTAAGGTTGATGCATTAATTTTATATTCATTTAATGTTATCTTCTTCCTGAACTAGGTATACTTGCATTATTCACATAAAATTTTAAATCCTTTTCTTGTTCACTCTTCCAATGTTTTAAGATCATTTGTAAAGAACTTTAGGTCATCTGAGCAATTGACTACTCTGCCTAACTTTGCATCATCAGCAAAGAGAGAAATCCTGCTCTCAATATTGAACCTAAATTATTTATGAATATGTTAAACAACCAGGGGCCTAGCACTGAGTCCTGTCTTGCTCTGCTCCTTCTATGCTACCTCTTTGAAGACTCCTCTAAACACCACTTCCTCTCAACCAATTTCCATCCATCTCACTAAATGATCATCAGTGCCTATTTGATACATCTTAATCAGCAGACTGAGGTAGATTGCTATTAGAAGTTTGAGATAAAATCTCAATAAATCACATCATAACCTTGGTTTGTTTCCTTCATGACTCTTCATAAAAAGTAAGCAGGTTTAATATAACTGATCTCCCCTTAATGAAATCATGCTTTATCATGCTTAACAACTGTGGCTTGTCAAGAATATCTTGGATACAGTTACTAATTAATTTTTCTATTACTATGTCAATAACACTAAGACAACTGCTGGTCTATAATTCTACACTTTGCGATGATCCATCCTTATCAATTGGAATAATTATTTACTAATAGTCTTACCAGTATAATTCCTGAGCTTAAATTCTCTGTCAACTAAAACACCCAAATCTTTGTATACACATTTAGTATACAAACGCTTTGACTGAAAATTTTAATTTAAAATTTTCAATCAAAAAGAACTATTCCAAATCTTAGCAGCCTGTTGAAGATGATCAAAAGTGGATTTACTAACACCGAACTATATCTTTTTACTACCTAGTGGAGAGAGAAAGAGACCTTCAACCTTATCAATTGCCATGTGACTTAAGATATCAAATATTTCTTTCTCATGAATTGCCATTTGGTAAATCTTATCCATTTTGATATTTATCTACTTATATAAAAAACCAAGAACTTTTTATGACATAGAAAATTTATTTAAGCAAACTGTTCAAAATAATCACAATCAAACAAGTATATCATTATCATCATCAAATTCCTGATATGTACCCTGAAGGAGTGTATAGGATATGATAGCACTGCATGAAAAACCCCATTACCAACTTCCTATCTACAATTTTCCTCAAATCAATCTGTTACCTGTCAAGACTTCAAAATTATAAGATCTAATATTTCTATTTTCTAAGGCACTTTTTACTCTATCAATCCACCTATATCTTGGTCTTTTTCCTGCCAACCTGGCAAAGAACACTTGTTTTGCTAATCGTTCCTCTCCCATTCTGTTTAAGTGACCACATCACCTGAGATTAGCTCTGCTAATGCATTCCTGGATGCTAATCTGATCTTAACCCTTCAATGGCACAAGTGCCTCAATCATTCCCCCCTCCCCCTTTCAGTCTGAATGCTCTGTCTATCCTCATAATAATAATTAGGACTGCAAAAGTCCTAATATCTTTTTTGTTATCTGTATCTGCACCCTCTCCAAGGTTACTTCAAATCCCATTGACCAGATCTGACCATCTGTGGATCCCAAATTTCAAAACCTTACATTTAGCTGCATTAAACTGAAATCTCCCATTCATTTGCTCACTTATCCAACTTATTCAAATCTCCTCAAAAAGCCAAAACATGAACACTATTACTAATAATCATCCCAAACTTCATATCATTTGCAAACAACTGAATATCTCCCTGTAGTTCTGTGACAATATGAATGATATTGAACAGTAATGGTCCCAGTATTGAACCCTGTGGAACTCTGCCTTGTAACCCTCTACTCCTTGA
This sequence comes from Typopeltis vanoorti, assembly GCF_054136105.1. Classification (NCBI taxonomy): domain Eukaryota; kingdom Metazoa; phylum Arthropoda; class Arachnida; order Uropygi; family Thelyphonidae; genus Typopeltis; species Typopeltis vanoorti. The sequence continues at coordinate 81,116,052 of NC_143563.1, read as the reverse complement.
TACTGCATCCCCATATAAACTCTCTGACATCTGTCAGAAAGCCAGTCATGAATCCAATTCATTAGCCTGATATCCAAACTCATATGTTGCAACTTATAAATCAACTTGTCATGTGGCATCCTGTCATATTCTTTTGCAAAAAAAAAAAAAAAAAATACAGTTTATGCTTTACCCTCATCCACTGCTTTTGTGACTCCATTGTGAAAGGTAACCAGATTACTAAAACAAGAATGTCCTTGCTAACAGATCCATGTTAGCCTGCAAGGATAATATTGTCCTCATCTTACCAATTATGTATACAAATTCTTACCAATTTTCCAAAGTTTCCAAAATCTTAACAGAAGAAATACAAACAGGCCTATATTTTGATATTGCCATTCTATCACAACCTTTATGCAGTGGCAATATTTTACCCTCTCTTTCCAGGAATTTTTCCCATTGCAAGACTTTCAGTAAACAGCAGGTCATTTCCACAGCACATTTCCTTAAAACACTTGGTGAAATTCCATCTAGCCCCCTCCCCCTTTGTTGAACCAGGATGGAACACTAATAAAGTGATCATTAAATAGCTCAACTATGACATATGCATTAGTCACCTGAGTCTCATGTTCATCTGGTAAGGTCATCTGTCCACAACGATTTTTCCTCCTACTCCTTGGGATTCCCCTTGACTTGCAGCATTAGTTTCCTTTCGTATTCTGCCTTTTTCTCTCCTTACAATACTCATATTCCTAGTCTGAGTCTTATATTCGACATGCAACTGTTCTGCACCTCTCCTTTTATTTGTTTTCCATAATCTATTTTCATGTGTAATTCCTCTTTAATTTTTCTTGTCATCCATTTGACTCCAAATCATTTTATTTTCTTCACTTGAGGTATAGAATCTGCCATTGCTGTCAACAGTTTTTCTTAAGTATCGCCATGTACTGATACCATCTCTTCCTTCAGATTCTTTCATCCATTGTACTGCTGCAATCTCTATGATAGTTGCCTGCCTTATAATTCCACATAAATTCCTTCTGCCTTGATATTTCTACATGCCTGTTTACCCTCTGTTAGGACTACATGGTCACTCTCACTATCATAGCAAGTGTGACATTTCAGTCACAATCAGATCCTCTTATGCAATAATCAAATTTAAAACTCTCAATCCTCATGTTCCCTTCCACCACATGCTGCCCAAGACAGTCGTCTCTCAAGAAATCAAAAAATCAGTTCCCTTAGTAGAGTATGCTCCCTTCTTTGTCCAGTTTATATTGCTGGAGTTGAAGTCTCCCATAATGATGACTCGCTTTGTACATGCCAAACTAATTTGCCATTTTGTGCTCAAACAAAAAAAAACTTACACAATTGACCCTTGAACAACGTGGGGGTTAGGGACACGACCATCCCCTTTCCCACGCAGTCGAAAATCCGTGTATAACTTTTGATTCCCCAAAAACTTAACTAATAATAGCCTGCTGTTGACCAGAAGCATTACTGATAATATTAACAGTCGATTAACACACATTTTATATGTTATATATATTATATACTGTATTCTTACAATAAAGTAAGCTAGAGAAAAGAAAATGTTATTAAGAAAATTATAAGGAAGAGAAAGTACATTTACAGTACTGTATTGTATTTATTGATAATGTAAGTTTATGTCATCTGTTTACAAGATGAATTGTCTGTCTGTCAGTACCTACATCAGTATTTTCTTATATGATATAAAACACAGTTTTTTATCATTTCCATATTCACAATCGCATACTCCATACTCACATTCTCATGCTCACTTTTCTGGCTATCATTCTTTGTCTTGTATCCATCACTGCCTTTCATCTGGTATTCTTCATGGTGCCTGACTTTCATTCAAATCACTGCAATTCATTAACATATCACACTTTTTACAGTTTCTCACTTTCTCACTTCTCTTGTTTAATCTCTGAAAGGTTCTGAAATTTAGTAGGCAACAATTGGATGCAAATTATACATGTGGTGGAGAAATTTTGGAGAAAGTTAAGGACATAAGAGACCTTGGAGTGGTGATGGACGAAGATCTATAATTCAGAGGTCACATTGCACAAGTTGCGAAGACATCACATCAGATTATAGCAGTGATACAGAGGACCTTAACTTGTAGAAATTAAGAGGTTCTGGTTCCCTTGTATAAGACCTTGATCAGGGGCACGTATGATTTATTGCGCATAGATTTTTGGTCCTCTGGACTTCATGGTGATGAGGATATATTGTAAAGGGTTCAGAGAACACTGACTAAGGTTATATCTGGTCTTTGAGATGTGGGATATTAGGACAGATTGATGGAATGCGGTTTGCAAAGCCTCATGAATAAGAGGAAGAGGGGATTGTGATTGAGACATTCAAGTTGGTAAAGGGTTGTTACCATGTTAATAAAATTTTTTATAGAATGAGAGAAGGGGTTGAACGAAGGGACATACCTTAGTAATAATTTCTTGTAAGTTAAAATTAATTGATAAATGTGGTCTTAAGAGATGAGTGACTAAATTACTCTTGTTTTTTTTTATCCTTCTGATCAGGTTTAGATACATTTTACAAGTTCATATGATTTTTATGTTTGTTACAAATAAATAGAGAGATCTAATAGTAGAGTTTAATTTTTGTTGCATTTGTATGTGTTCATGATATCACAGGACTTCACTCCTTAACATGACATTTAAAAATATTTGATAATAGTTATAATCAGGTGTGTGTGCTGGTAACTTTTTAACAACTGGCTTGGAAATAAAAAACAACAACAAAAATGCAGCCTATTCCCCCTTTTGTGAGAATTGCAACTTCCCCAGAAGTCTAACCAAATTCCATTATTAGTAAATATCTGCTTACCTTTGCCTGGGTTACTCCTTCTTAGAGTAATAACCTTATTAGGTTCATGATAATTCTAGAAATGTAAAATCTTGGATAGATGCCAAGCATAGGAATGTCATTATCTTATGGAGAAGTGACCTAGGTAAAACTGAAACAGATGTTTGTTGTAAAATAGTATACTTGTAATGCTAGCAAAGATTTACCCCACACATGGCAAAGATGTGCTATGGGCAGGATGCATATTAAAAAAAAATAATAATAATAACATAATCCTTACACAGGCTGCCATGTAGGGAAGGGATAGGAGGAAAGGAATGTCACCATATACAAGCTTATTGCCCAAATGCTGTCAGAAGTTGTGCATTGAAGTGCATGTTGCTCTACAGTTTATAGCCATTATTGGTTTAACAACTGGCTTGCAAAATTCTTCAAAGTTTAACAGTTGTCTTATGTGAGCCTACTCCAGCATCACACTGGTTATAATAATTTAGTGGAATTAGAACATTTTTCAGGAAAAAAAAAAAAAAAGATGTGCATAATAAGTTACATTCAAAAAAGTGATTATTCATTTTATAATTTATTAATTAGTGGCTTCTGTAATTGTTGCACTTTAAATCCTCTGTTAATACTGGGGGAGAAAATGGCTGCTCTTACATGAGCTTTTCCAAAACTACAGTTTCTATAAATGTTTTTATGTACAAAGTATATTTTTTAACGTTTTTCTTCCTCACAGAGTTGCTCCTAATTTACGAAGCATTGTCTATGATGCAGGAGTGAGATATGGTGGTTTTCGTGAATGGAATTTCTGCTGGAAAAAATATCAAGAGTCTCAAGTGCCATCAGAAAAAAGACTTCTTTTAGCTGCTCTGGGTACTACAAAAGACATATGGCGTCTTTCTCAGTAAGAATCTCATAATTAAATACACTGTAATAAATTTACTGATCTTCAGTGATTACAGCAAAACACAGTTCCTCTAATTGCTCCACAAAAAACTTTTGTGAAGAAAAGTTTTTTCACAGCAACTTTTTGAATCATTTTTACTTTTAGCATTGCAATTTTTATAATCAGCTATTTCCATCTAAAAAAAAAAAAAGAAAAAAAAGTACAGTTTAACAAAATTTTAATAGAATTTAGTAGAGATATTCAGTTTTAGAACAGTATGCTTTAGACTGAATTAAAATTCCATAATTAGAAGAAACGTTAAAAGCAATGAAAGTCACTACTTTGAACATTCTGATTGCAGAAGAGTTAAATAGAAATTAAGAGTGCAGTTTCATCATCATTGATAACAGAGAGAATAAAATCTGTTATTCATGGATATCATTTATAAGAAATTAAAAAAAAAAAAATTCTCTGCATGCAAATTGAACAACAATCAATAAAACAAAAATAAGCAGGTTAATTCAGGTTAAAATATCATGATTAATCATTCTAAATGAAATTTCATGGATGGGGGTGCTTTTTTTTTTTTTTTTTTGTTAGATAACTGAAAATTGATTAATGTGAAAAATGAAAAGCAGACTGTATTTAAAGTATCTAAAGTATCTTAAAAAACAGAATACATGTATACAGAATGAATGAATGACATGAATCAAAAAGTTTTAAAAATTAAAATGAAAACAAAAAACGTTCGTTGTTTGAGTGACTGAGATTTGGGCACATTGTAGTGAGTGCAGATTACTACATTGTTTATGATTTGAACTCATTCTGTGTTCTACTGGTTAAATAATGCTGGATAGACTGTTTTTGAATTCTTCATGATATTTAAAATGGTGCGTTGGTTAAACAAAATTCAGTTAATTACTCTTCTACTGTATTTTCAGAAAGTAGTTATGAATATCAGTTAATTCAGATAAACATTTAAGTAAAATAACTAAAATAACTGAAGTGTAAGTTTTAATAAACGTTATGAAGAATGAATGAAATAATATCCTGCAGTTTTATTACAGTAGAATTATAAAATAAGCCCACTTCAGTTGCTCACACCAAGTTATTTGCATTTGCTGACAGTTTGGATATTGCCGTTTTGTATTATTATTATCCAGGCCTCCATGGAGTCAAAAGATATCGTGGGAGGTCATTTTTAGGAAACACAAAGTTTATCATACCACTCCTTGAACTCATTGACTGTTCCCGCTCCAACCACTCTCTCAGGCAGTGCATTCCAAGGTTCAACCTTGGAATGCACTGAACTCCACGCAAAGAAACTACTCCTCACCCTCTTGGCACAGCCTCCTTTCGTAACTTCCAGGAATGTGCCCCCCCCCCTTGTCATCGCTCCTTCCCGCCGTTCCACCAAGTGAAAGAACTCTCCAATGTCTACCCTGTAACTGCCTCTCAACAGTTTAAAAGTCTCGATCATATCACCTCGCCTTCTATCCACCAAACTCTGCAGTCCACATTTCCTCAGTCAATCCTCATAACTCATTGTACAGTCCTGAATTCATCTTTGTTATCTGCCTCCATACCCTTTCCACAGTCAATTTATCCCCTTCAAATCCTGGGGACCAAATCTGAGAACAAGTCTAAGTGTGGTCTGATCAGGGTCTTATACAACGGAATGATAACTCTTTTATCTCTACAGGTCAGTGTCCTTCTCAGTATTGCAGCAATCCTCTGAGCTACCCTCACTACCTTTTTTGCAATATACTCCCTGAATTTCAGCTTTCTATCAATCATCAACCCCAGATCTCTTCTCTCCCACTACCTCCTCCAGTACAGCTCCTCCAATCGAGTATGCATCCTCCCATCGATGGATCCCAAACCTCAAGACTACATTTTGCTGCATTGAACCGATACCCACATTCATTTGCCCATCTTTCTAGTTTATTCAAATCCTCTTGCAGGGCTGCCACATCTGCACTATTACTGATAACCCTTCCCAGCTTCACATCATTCACAAGCAACTGAATGTCCCCTTGCAATCCATTGAAAGTATCATTGATATAAAGGTTGAACAATACAGGTCCAAGTACCAAGCCCTCTGGAACCCCTTGTAACCTCTGCTTCCTTGATATTGCCCCACCATACACAACTCTCTGATACCTATCAGTCAGCCAATCCTGAATCCATTTGACTAACTTGACATTTAAACCCATGTGCTGCAACTTAAATATCAGCTTATCATGTGGCACCCTGTTAAATGCATTTGCAAAATCCAAAAAAATGGCAGTATATGCCTTTCCCTCATCAACTGCTCTTGTCACTTTATTATAAAAGGCCATCATATTACTAAAGCAAGAGCTCCCCTTAACAAATCCATGTTGATTCTCACAGATAACGTTACCCTCATCTGCCCAATGCTGTATATAGTCCCTCACTAATTTCTCCAAGACCTTAACAACTACTGATGACACACAAACAGGCCCATAATTAGACACTTCCAGTCTGCTATCGCCCTTATACATCGGCACTATCTTACCTTCCTTCCATTCCCTGGGTACCTTTCCCGCAGCCAGACTTTTATTGAAAAGCCAAGTCAATGGAGCTGTCAGTTCTTTATTACATTCTGTCAAAACCCATGGTGATATACCATTCAGTCCAACAGCTTTACTGGTATCCAGAGTACTCAGTATTCGGAACGCACTCTCCTCTTGCATCTCTAAACCCTGAACCTGCCCTATCCCTCTAGTATTAAAACCTCCTCCAGGATGAAATACTCCAATAAAGTGCTCATTGAACAACTCCACTATGTTCTCTGCATCAGTCACTCTATTCCCATTTTTATCCTGCAATGTCATTCTTCCACAATCGTTTCTCCACCTACTGGCCACATAGCTAAAAAATTCCCTATGATTTTCTTTGGATCTTAGTGCCAGTCTCTTCTCATATTCCAGTTTTGCCTTCCTCACCATTCTAGTCACTCTCCTGGCCTGCATCTTATATTCTTCGTGTATCTGTCCTCCATCTCTCTCCTTATATCTCTTCCATAAATCTTTTTCAACTGCAGTTCCTGTTTGATATTGTTTGTCATCCATTTTACACCAAATTGTGTCCACTTCTTCACCCATGGAATTCAGAATATTTGTTAGCAGCAATAGTAAGCTGCTAACAAATATTCTTTCACAATTTCCCAAGCACTAATGATATCCTGACCTTCCAATTCTGTCTTCCATGGAACTGCCCCTAGTTGATACCTAAGACTATTATAATCACCCGCCTTATAATTCCACATACGTTCCCTTTTCTTTGATACACCTGCATGTCTGTTCATCTTCCAAGTCAAAACCACATGGTCATTCTCTCCAACCGGTGGGAAGATGTCATCTCACTTATTATCAGCTCTTCTGATGCTATGACCAAATCCAAAAATCTTGAAACTCTTGTTCTATTACATGCTGCCAAAGACATTTGTCCCTCAAGAATTCCAGAAATTCTATCCCCTTCTTACTACTTGCATTTTCCTCTTCCCAGCTTATACTTCTGTATTTAAAATCTCCCATAACAATCATTCTTCTTGCACTTGCCAAGCTCAATTGCCTAAACATCTCCTGGTCCCCACCCTCTGTGCTCCCTGCTCCCTGGTTTATAGCAACACCCCACTAAATATCCTGTCTTGGCCACTTCTACCTCACACCATATGCTTTCAAAACCATTTGTGTCACTGCCTTCCAAAGCCTCCACTCTTAGAGGACATAAGTCATCACTTATCATAAGCAGTACTCCACCACCACGTTTTCCTTTCCTATCCTGCTGAAAAATGCTTTACCCTGCCACTTCAATTCCGGTTATTATATCATCCTCAGTCAACCATGTCTCAGAGATCCCAATAATCTTTGGCTAGGTTGATGCTATCAGTGCTACCAATTCATCTCCTTTATTTCGGATACTCCTGGCATTAGTATAGAGCATAAAAATGCCACTGCTTCTATACCTATCATTGTCCCCTCGCGACCCCCCCTTAGCTCAATTTTACCTGATGTCATCCCCTTCCTCCAAGCACCCATTCCCACAAGAGGCCACCCCTGCTACCATCCACCCTGGGAATTCTAGTTTCCCTGCATTGACACTGACTCGTTCAGAAAACAGCAATCTTTCCATATGCCTTCGTCCTTCCTCATTCAAATGCAAGCAGTCTCTAGCATACAGTTCCTTTCTGTCCTTAAACGCCCTCCAAGCATCCACATATTCCAATCCTTTCCTGACACATTCTGGCTTCTGGCTATTATGCGATGTATGCGACTTTATAACTATTCCAATACCTTGGAATAGTTATTATAAAGTAAAAAATAATGTAAAAAGAAACTTCTGTTACAACCAGAACAGAAGAATAGATTACCATTCCTAGGTTTTTTAATAACCAAGTAAAAAGATGGTAACATGTCATTACAACTTCATAGGAATACCTGGTGATATTCACATGCCATCTCATATCATCCAAACCTAAATCTAGGCATGAAAATGTTGAAACATAGTGAATTGGCAGTATTTCAAGATGAACATGAAAAGTATTCTATGGTCAGTGCCTTAAACACCAATCTTCTTGTCATGCTCAAGTGGGGTGAAGATAATCTGGTAAATTTTAATGCTACTAAAACATAATCCTCTTATTTCCTGGAAGAAAAAATGTTCCTCACTCTTATCGCTTTTGATAACATTCCGTTTGCCAACCAAAATCAGCTTTCTCTTCATGGCTTGACTTTCATATTTAGCTTAGCTTATCCTGGCATAAATACATCAAGTCCATAGCTTCTTCAGCTTCCAAAGAAAGTTTGGTACTCCCCCCCCCCCAATCCAAACAATGCTTCTCTTTGCTTCACTCCTAACCTTTTATAAATCACTAATTCATTCAGAATCCTTGGAATATCATTCTCACATTTGGGATAACAAGACAAAAAGGTTCTTTAATAGATGATCCCCCCCCCTGCTCTTTCTGACTCTCTCCAGTCGCTTTCCTATAAAAGTGCTGTCTTTTCTACAAGTATTTCCATGGATGCTTCTCCACTGAATTGACTGCCACAAACATGACCAGTTGCTAGTCCTTACACAGTTCTGTTTCAAACTCACCCAACCAACTTCTCATCCTTTGCTTCATTTCACATATCTCTGTCCTTTGGAACAGTCTTACAGCATACGGTTTTCCCAGTGAAATCAATTCCCCACCCAAACTCTTCAAGAAATGCATTTTACAGATTTCTTCTCTCTAATCACTTGTCTACACAGCACTCTTGTGTTATAGCACTTGATACCTTTTGTGAGGGAGTTTCTTCTTCTTTGGCACTACAGCCCCATGTAGGGCCTTGGCCTCCCATTTCTGGGTTTCATAACTCATTACGAGGTGGGGTCGTTATTCTCATGCTCAACCATATGTAATTGTCTGTGAGGCGTTGTGTTCTTAAGACCAGTTTGCCTGCTTTGCAAGAGGAGAAACCCCCAGATAAACTGGGGAGAAAAATCCTGCAGTCCACACCCAAGCCCAAGACTAACTTGGCCATGTCTGAGAAAGATCCTTAGCTCCTCATGTCAGTGATGAGAATCAAATGCAGGATACTCCTTTCCCAGGTCCTATGATTGCAGAGCACATAACCACTCGGCTAACTGCACAGACTGTGAGGGAGTTTATATTTAAAAAATAAAAAAATGTTGGATTTCCTATTTTTATGTGACTACCACTCACAAAAGATTGTAAACCTATAGTACATTAGTACTGTGAGTGGGCTAAGGATTTTTTATTTATATATTTATTACTATTATTATTGTTATTTTGCTATTTTCATTAATTTTATATTTTTTGGCATTTTTTTACTTTTATTTATTTTTTCTAGTCTGGAAACCCCGCACTTAGAGACTAAATGGATTTTTTCAAGCCACTTCACAGGCTTCCAATAAGTGAGGCATTGGACTCACATTCAGCAATGAAATTCATCTACCACCTAAAGACAATACAAACATCCATGCCCATAGTGGGACTCTAATCCTCAACCTTGGATAGCAGATAACCACTTGGCCAAAAAACCAGCTTGAGTAGTTACATGTGCAAGGGGATACCTAAAAACAACCAGAATCTGAGCTTTGCACGCTCTTGCATTTTCTAGTTATGAATGATGCTGTTTGGCATCATGAGTGTGTAGGTCTGGCTTGCAGCGTCATCTTGTGTGAACTGTTTTGTTGTTCTGGCTGCTTTTTGTTAGTGCTTACAAGCAAGTTTGGCGATTTTGTGATGGCTGACCACAAGGAACAGACTGTGTGCACGAAATTTATTTTCTTTTGGGTAAAACTGCAGCTGAAACTATTGTTATGCTTCGGCAAGTCTTTAAGGACAACACTTTAGGCAAAACACAGGTTCATGAGTGGTTTTCCTATTTCAAAAATGGGGATATGTCAGTTGAAGACCAATCACAATCTAGCTGACCTTCAACAAGCAGAAATTATGAAAACATCAAAAAGATTTGCCAGGCAATCAATGAAGATTGTCAAATGCCTATTCAGCAAGTTTCTGAAGAGATGAATTTGTCATGGAGTTCATGCCAGAGAATTTTAACAGAAGATTTGCAAATGAAGCATGTGTCTGCTAAATTTGTGCCTTGTTTGCTAAGAGGATCAAAAATCGTATGAATTTCCACAATTTGAAAGAGCAAGTTCTTAATGACCAGAACTTTCTTTTTAAAAGTTGTGACTAGGGATGAGTCTTGGTACTGTGGTTATGAACCAGAAACAAAACATGCCAATTCACCAAGACCCAAGAAGGCACGTCAAGTTCGATCAAACATCAAGACAATGTTGATTTGTTTTTTTTTTTGATGCAAATGGAAATGTACACAAAGAATTGGTTCCTCATGGACAGACAATGAACCTACATTTTTATCTCAATGTTTTGAGAAGACTGCGGGATAGTGCATGGAGAAAACAGCCAGAAATATGTAGTGGAGATTGCTGCACTACGACAATGACTCAGCCCACAAGACCCTGTCTGTCCAACAGTTCTTGATGAAAAGAACATGTCAGTCGTTCCCCGCCCTCTCCCTATGCACCTAATCTCTCTCTCTGTCTCCATGTGACTATGGATAAAGAAAACCATGAAAGGGCAGTGATTCGTTGATGTGGACAAAGTGAAAGAAAATTCACTGGAGGCCATAAACAATATTCCAGCTGAACAGTTCCAGAACTATTTCCAGCAGTGAAAATAATGTTGGAACAAGTGCACTGACTCACTTGCAGACTACTTTGAAGGAGACTAGAATATGGTATTATAAACTTTAAAATTTAAAAAAAAATAATAATTCAGTTGTTTTTGAGTACCCCCTCGTATAGTTATATCTTATTATATATGTATTGTATCTTCTAAGAAGATACTATACATATTCAATAAATTGTAAGAACAAGAAATACAGTTTAATCTACAAACCAGTTCAGAAACGCAAGTATTTCCTACGTTCACTGAAAAATGAGTACCCTTTAAAAAATATCTAGCTCCAGAACAGCATCACTAAGATTCAATGTTGGGCAACCATGGAGATTGTTAGTGATATGTACACTGTTCTGGCAAGATGTCCAGGGACAGGATCCAAGATTTCACATATCAAGACCTTACATTTACCAGGGGAGACCCTTCCCCTCACAGAGACCCAACTGAGTACAGAAACCACAGAAATATAGTTTTTTTTAGCAAAACTAAGAAATAGATAACACCAGCTTCACACATAAACATACTATTGTGTCTCATGTAACAAGAGAATGCCCAGTAAGAAAAATGCCACTCTTCTTTATTCAAAACGAGATTAGGATTAGCAAGATCTCCACGAAGAATAAAAACCTACATGTAGGTGATATTCTTGTAGAACATATGTCAACAACACTTAGAACTACTTTCCAAATCAAAAAATATGTTCATAACTTAAAGACTAACGAGCAACAGCTTTAAGGTGTGTGTGTGTATATACACACACAGCTTGGAAAGAAGTCAACAGATGCCATAGTGTGAGGAACAAACAGCCATGCACCCACTTTAATAAGATGTAAGACCACCTTTTAATGCGATGACTAAGGCAGTCCTAAATGTACTATAGCAATTACTGGGAATTTTGGACCATTCTTCCTATGGACATGTAATGAGGTGTTCTGGACTGCTGTGGGATAGATGTCCCATGACCTCACCACTCCAGTTCATCGCACAGATGTCCAATAGGGTTGAGATCAGGGCTCTTTGGTGACCAGTCACATTCATGTCCACAAACCACACAGTTACAGCAGCAGCCATGGGAGCATTATTTTGCTGAAAGTGACAATGGTAAGTTCTGTAGAAATGCCACAGAATAGGAAGCATTGCATTGTCCAAAATGTTCAGATACCTGCTGGAGTTCGGTGTTTGTGGCATCAAAAACAGAGATCTGAAGCCAAATCAAGAAAAACAGGATCACAGAGCCACCTCTGAATTTCATAGTTGGAGTTATGCACGCTGGTAAGAGACGTTCAGCAGGCATCCACAACACCCACACCTGTCCATCTGCTCAGTAGTTGGCGTGGTGTGGTTTGTTGCTTTATAACCCAGCTTTCCAAGCTCCTATGTCCCACTGTACACACTCTTTGCACCACTGAAGATGACACTGCATGTCTGTTTGGGCAATGTGGTTCTTGCATATTGTGGTTCTACCATGGAAACCCATGTTGTGAACCTTGGTTATAAATATTTTTGTGCAGATTCATGTTCCAGTTGATGCCCAGAACTCTGTGTTAAACGTATCGACCAACAAATGGCAGTTTTTACATATTATCCTCACCATTTTACTCACAGGTGTCACTATGGTGACGTTTGGTGAGTGTGGTGGGTCGTCCTCTGCAGTTAGCACTCACAGTCGGCTCACTGTACTTCCATCTCAGTATGGTGTCACTGATAGTTGACCTGGGATGACCCAATTTGTCAACAACATGTTGCAGGGCTGCCTATTCGGCAGCCCTGCAACATGTCATCCCTTCTCACAGCTATTTCACCCAGACACAGTTGCACTGACTCGGGAGCATCATATTCTTCCAGTTTATGCTGGCTACAAACACATGACTCATTACGTGGCATAATGCACCTTGCCCACAAGGGTATGCATTGACCTCTTTCCAAGCAGTGTGTGTGTGTATTTTTTATGTTGCTCTAACATGAAAGGTTATATGCATTGTACCTATAGTACAATTTGTACTGTTTACGACCTAAAGTTTTTTTTTCTATTTTTTTACCAATTTCACACACACACACACACACACACACACACATATATATATATTTTAAGCATTTTTTACATAGTCTGGGAACTCTGCTCTAGAAACCAAGCATGGAACTTTTTCAAGCCACTTCAGGCTTCTAGTGTCTCACACCTGGCGATAAAATTCATTTTCCACGTAAAGACAATCACAGGCATCAATACCCACAGCGGGATTCGAACCTGCAGCCTGTTGGTTGGACAGTGCTTATACTAACCACTCGGCCAATCAGTGGGGATGTTCCAAACATTTTTCCTTTTGATCATCTAAACTTTTTTTTTCTCTAAAAGCATGATTTTTCAAGTGCCTGCAAAGGCCCTTATCCTACTTTGAAGTGGTGATAAAGCTGCAAATTATATAAAGATATATGAAGGCTGGAGTTGTGGTTCAGGTATTGGAGAGGGTTGTGAGAGCTGTTGTCATGCTTGATTGGTTTGATTTATTTGGATTTACAGCTGAAGCAACTCAGAACTATGAGGCCCATATATTATGTTTGTTAATTGTGTGTGTGTGTGTTTTAATGGCTGGTTTGCCTGCTTTGCAAGATGACAAACCCTAATTTCCAGGAGGGTAAACCCTGCTACCTCTATATGAAACTGGCTAACTCACCTTCATTTGATAAGCCCTGTTACAAGTTCTTTGTGTGCTAGACGGCATTCAAACTGAGGTCTTTCCAATCAAAGGAGGCCTGCTTAACAAGTCTTGCAACAGCACAAGTTCCAAAGGAGTAGATGAAAGGTAAAATTGTTCTGCTTCACGGTGATAAAGCTGCAAATTATATGAAGATATATATGAAGGCTGGAGTTGTAGTTCAGGTATTGGAGAGGTTTGTGAGAGCTAGGATACAAAAGTGGGTTAATAGCAGCACTATTGTCTGTGCTGGTCGGCATGATTTGTTAATGGCAGGTCATGTTTTACCAACTTGCTTGTTTATTATAACACAAGGTGATGAATGTATTGGACAAGAGGGAAACGCATGTACAGCAGCACTATACTTAGATTGAGGAAAGGCTTTTGATAGATAGCCACACCATAAGTGGGTAACTGAACTGGACTAGATGGGATTGCATGATAGATTACTGAGTTGGATAGGCAACTGGCTCTCAAATAGGCATCAGAAAGTTGTGTATGGGAGAGTAGTATCCCGAAAGAGGAAAGTCGCTATTGGTGTGCCACAGAGATCTTTGTTTGAGACCATTGATATTTAATTTTATATTAATGATATTGTGATGGGTTTAACTGGTATTATACAACTGTTTGCAAGTGATGCAAAACTGGAGAGATTTATGAGGAATCAAGCAGATGTTGTGGCCTTGCAGAATGCCTTGTCAGGATGGATTTATTAAAGGCAAGACCGGAATAGATCATATGAGCGGTCATAGAACTGTCAGTTCAATGTCGCAAAGTGTAAGGTTCTAAAATTTGGTAGGCAACAATTGGATTCAAAGTAAACACTTGGTGGGTGAATTTTGGAGGAAGTTGATGAGACAAGATACCTTGTACAGTGGCGGACAAGGTTCTGAAGTTCATAGTCATATTGCACAAGTTCACAATTGTATCAGTTTATGATAATGATGCAAGAGGATATTAACATGCAGAAATAAAGAGGTTTTGGTTCTATTGTATAAGGCTTTGATCAAGTCTAATGTAAATTATTGTGTACAAATTTGGTTCCCTAATTTTCATGTTGATAATATATAGTTTTGAGGTGCTCCAGAGAAGACTGAATAAGTGGTCATTGCTGGAAGCTGTATAATGAAGAGTGGGAGCAGGAATGAGTGCAAGTTCTTTGCATGGAGAGTGGTTGGCGAGTGGATTGAATGTGCGACATTGTCGTGAATGCAGATGCAATGAATGAGTTTAAAGCATGGTTTAATGGGCTTTTTAGTGTAACAGCATGACTGCATGGAAGTCTGCTGTTAATAATTTTACTGTGAGTAATGAGGGAATTTCAAATGCTCCTACATAATGAGGAATCATATGAAGATCACCTTATATTATAGGAATATTTATACAGCAACATTAGTGGTATGTGAATTGTCAGCCATAACCTAGTTGCCATAGCAAAGTTAGTTGCAAGAAATATTATGAAAAAAAAAAGAAGATGGCTGTCCAAACATCCTTAGAAGTATTTAAAAGGAAAGTCCTAAATGAACCAGTGCCATTTAACTCTTCACTTCTCAAGAAATACCACTTTCAATAAGCAAAGTACAGGAATACCTCGATTATCGCGGTTATTGTTGCTACGAAAAATACCGCAATAATCGAATCCGTGATAATCGGGATAAATAATGCGTGTAAAATGGGTGATCGATGCCAAGGATTTTTCAAATCTATTAATTAAATTTTATATATCAAGTAAAAAAGAAATGTGTTAAACATGTTAAGTAAAAAATGAAGGTTCATTTAGAAAAACAAGATTATTCATTAATCTTTATTTATGTATAAGAAGTACATACAGTACATACAATTATTCTTTCTTGGATAAAAATTGGTGTAGAGTTGTCTGGTGGAATTTTTTCTTTCTTTTTTTCTTCGTATAAAACTCGGTAGCAACGGATGGAATTTTCAATTTCCTGGCGAACTTTCAGTGATCACTCGAAATTAGGATCGCCATTCAAGATTTTTTCTTTAAAATTTTCAGCAATTCTAAACATTTTGTCCATTTTTTGAGGGTAAATTCCTTCGGTGCCAAGTCAATTTATTCGTCATTATCATCGATTTGAGCATCGTAAGCACGTTCTCTCTCTCGAGGTTAATTAGGTCTTCATCATCCAGCTCCTTATCATGTGATTGAAGCAGGTCCTGAACATCACCTTTTTCAATTTCTTTTAGTCCTAGATCGAAGCCCTAGAGTTTGCAGTGTGGTCTAAAATATAGCGAACAGTTGATTCATTTAGACCGTACTCTCTTGTGATTTTGACTTTGGTTATGCCTGCTTCATACTTATCATATGCAACTTATCTTCTAAGCTGATCGCTCTACGTTTCTTCTTGATAGCTGTAGACTTGAAATCATCCTTGTTTCTTTTAGCATTCATTGTAGGGGTAAATGACAAGAGAAATAAATATCCACATGTACTTCAGGCAAGGGCGGATAGTTACTGGTAAGTGGTGAGAAGGCGCCGTCAGATAAAAACGAAGCGCTACAAGAGAGCAATACCTGGAGAGTGGCCCATTAATGTTACTGGCTGGATGAGTGAAGCAAAAATGCTTTTCTTTTTCTCCTTTATCTGTGTAAGTGATACAATGAATGAGGTATATATTGAGCTACCTGCTCGCCCTCTTGGGGCCTGAGGCTAGTTATGTTCGGTATGTAGTAGAATTGATTTTGGTCTTCTGTATTTGCAGTGTATTGCTTCACTGTAGTTGTTAGCTTGTTTGATCAGTGGATTTGAGTGCAGGTTTGCCTTGGAAAAGAATTTTTCAGCTAAGTCGTGGAGATGAGAGTGGATATAAGGGATATTTACTTCTCAGTGGATCTGGGAGTTTCTTATGTACCATGGGGCATCTAGGATCATTCTTAGGCACTTATTCTGGATTCTTTATAGTTTTTGTATGTTGATTTCTGAGTTATGACTCCATGCTGGAGAGGCGTAGGTGATAACTGGGCGCATTACAGTTTCGTAGAGTTAGCTTGTTTCTTAGATCTAATTTGCTTTTGCGGTTGATCAGGGGGTAGAGTTGTGCAATTACTCTGGTTGTCTTCACTCCTGTTAGTTTAATGTGATTACTAAATAGGAGTTTGCTATCCAGTTTCACACCAAGATACGTAACTTCTGTTACCCATGGGATCTTGAGTCCATGGAGCTGGATGTCATCCTTGCTGGTGACTTTTCTTCTGGAGAATAGTACAGCAGAGCTTTACTATGGAGAGTGGTGACTCGAACTGGTTGCATATGTAGTAGGCTACATCTCGCGGCTGTGATAATTCGAATTTGGAGTGCAATAATTGGAATTTTGGTATCAAATTATAAACTGCGATAATCAAGGTATTCCTGTACTAGCATTCGTGATAAAAGTTCATTGTGATTGTATTCTATTGCAAATACACAATATTTATGCTGCTTAATGTAGAGTTTTTGCATGTATTCATGTTGGAGGTTTAATGGATTATTAACAGCACTAAGAAAGGATTGAAGACTATTTTAATCCTTCCATTATATTTCACCTGTCACTGAGACATCTTCAGAGAGTATGGACAAACACTTGTCACACATAAAGGCAATGCAATAATAAATAAAACATGCAGATTTGACCATAAAGTTCTATCCAGATGGGACAACTTCTATGGGCATTAGTAGGAGGCCTACGTTGTAACTTGTGATCTCTGAGGATTAATGTTTCCCATATTTTAGGAACTTTCTTGCATCCAAATTTATTTAAATTCAGTTGATTTCTAAGTATAGCTCTGGACTCCAAAACAGTTTTTTTTTTTTTTAATTTACTGTATGGAAACATGTTTTTTTTTTTCTTTCCCCAAACGAAGATCAGAGTGGTACCCAATACGTGGCCCTCAAGATCAGATTGACCATAATCTTGATTGCAGATGTATGTTTTAAAAACATTTCAAAATATACATCTGCAATCACAACAGGATCTTATTGGGGGAAAAACCACCATGCTCCATCGTTCTACCAAAATTCCACCTACAATCATTCTGTAAGTACTATGTGTTAGTAGCATCCCTGATCCTGATTGCCTATTCTATCTTTGTATCATCAGCAAACAAATGAAGGTGAGTAGTCTATTACAAAACCTCAATGTCAATACATCTGTGGGATTAGATGGTATACCAGCTCGTGTCATACGTGAAGGGGCTAAAGAATTGTCAGTGCTCTTGACCATTTTGTTTAATTTGAGTCTCGGGTCTGGATTAGTCCCGAGGGGGGGAAAATAGTTCCACTGCATAAAGGAGGTTCCAAGACTGCTGTTGTAAATTACCTATTGATTAGCATATCAGGAATCGTTGTCAAGGTCTTGGAGAAATTAGTTAAGAGAAAAATACAGTACTGTATGGGGGGACAACATGGTTTTGTGAAGGGTAGATCATGCCTCAGTAACTTGCTCACATTTTATAACACAGTGACGGCTGAACTGGATAAGGGTAATGGGTTTACAGTGATTCTACTGGACCTTGCTAAGGCCTTTGACAGATATCACATGGAATTCTAATCAGTAAACTGCAGCATATGGGGATGAATATGGGGTTGGTTGATGGAGAGATAACAGAGAGTGGTTTATTCAGGAGTAGAGTCCAAAGATGGCTTGTGACTAGTTTATTCAGGAGTAAAGTCCAAAGACGGCTTGTGACTAGTGGTGTGCCGCAGGGTTCTGTTCTTGGACCACTACTTTTCAATTTGTTCATTAATGATATAGGAAAGGATCTGAGAGGAAGTGTTCACTTGTTTGCTGATGATGCAAAGTTGGATAGAGTAATAGTGAGTGCACAGGATGTCAATATTTTGCAAGATGATTTGGATAGTTTGGAGGACTGGGATAAGGAAAATGGATGTCGATTTAATGTGGCAAAGTGTAAGGTTATGCATTTTGAGGTGAAAAGATTAGCAGCAGTATATCACAATGGTGGAACTGTATTCCAGGAGATTGATGAGGCCAGGGATTTGGGAGTGTTGGTGAATAGGGGGTTGAAGTTTAGGGGGTACATCGCAAAAGTGGCTAAATCAGCTCATCAAATCACTTGATTGCTGAAAAATATTTTAACAAACAGAGACAAACAAGTTATTGTTCCTCTGTATTGAGCCTTGATAAGAACCCATCTAGACTACTGTGTCCAGATAGAGGCACCAGGGTTTTTTCTTGATGAGGAGGAGGTGGAGAGGATCCAGAGACTAGTAACCAAGATGATAGCAGGTCTATGGAATGAACCTTATGAGAACAGGTTGAAGATTTGTGGGTTGCAAAAATTGGTTGATAGGCAGAAAAGGGGTGTATGATTGAGACATTCAATTACTGAAGGGTTTCTATAAGATTAATTCAGAAGATATTTTTGAGAATAGGACTGGTGGTGGGAGGACTAGGGCCATACATGGAAGCTGGGCAAGAATGTGGTTAGCAAGGGTGTTAGAGCTAGGTTTTTTTACTTGGAGAGTGGTGAATGAGTGGAATAAGCTGCCAGAGTCTGTCGTGTGTGTGTGTGCTGTGACTGACTGAGAATGAGTTCAAGGCGAGGTATGATAGATGCTGTGTGAATGTCGAATAATTGTTCTTGACATTTATTTAAGTTAAGGGATATTATATCCCAAATTGTTCTTGACATGATGTTAGGGCCTCCCTCGATGAGTCTGTCGACTCCTTGGATTTGCCCGAAATAATAATATCTCCCTCCAATATCATTAATATATATTGAACAACAATTGTTCTGATAATTCTCCTTTGGCAACCTGTTTTTTTTTTTTATCCTAGTCAGTAGTTTATATTCCAGTCCCATAAACCTCTAGATTACGTGTCGTCCTTTCATGTAGTATCCTTGTGAAATGCCAACAGAAAAAGAGGGTAGCCATTCCTTTTATCCATCTGAACCATAACATTATTATAAAATTGAGCAAACTCATGTTGTTCTCTCCTAAGTATATCTTGTCTGTCAACTCATTTCTGTATGCAAGTTATTGCTAACTTCTCTAAACTCTTCACCACCACATCAGAGATGTTGATAGTAACAGACATCAGTTATTGCACCACCCTTGTACAATGGGACTATCATACATTCTTTCCCCTCTTTCAGGATTCTGAGCTGAGACCCAAATTATACAAATATATTGTTCAAAATTTAAGGATGAAGTACATTTTTATCTGTATATGAAAAAATTTTCATGACTACAGCCAAATGTGGACATAAATTTATTGCTAGCATACTAATGAATTATATTACACAAAAAATGTGTTATAAATTTTGTACAAATTAAATTGCAATACATTTTTGGCAAAAGTTACAAATTTCCTAAGGATGTGGTTAAGGAATTAATGTATAATGCTTACAGAAAAATATGTGGAGAGACATTTCAGTATGGAATATGTCCACCCTGAATTGTGATGTAGCTCTCATAACATCTTACCATGCTTAGCACCAAATGATTCAGGAGTTCTTAAGGCAAACTGGCCCACTCTTCCTTCAGAGTAAAGATAATGCCTTGTTTGTTTTCTGGAAGGGAATTTTGATCAGCAATGCACCTCCTTATTGCTTTCCAAATGTGCACTATGGAGTTAAGATCAGGGAGAGTGTGCTGGCCACTCAACTTGATTAATACTCTTGGTCTCCAGAAGTATCTCTACTGCTTGTGTACGATGTGGTGTGGCATTGTCATCCATAAAAATGAATTTTTCTTCTACAGTACCATGGAACAGTTGAACATGACGTTGAAGAACTTCGTTGCAATACCATTCACCAGTGATAATTCCTTTTTCCAGCACTTGTAGCTCAGTGCGTCCATTAAACATAATGCCTTCCTGTGCGATGACTCTAGCATTGCCATATCTATCCCTTTCAAGAACATTTTCGCAATGATAAGCAGTACCACTTTCACACAAGATGAAGTGTCATCTAGAATCAGAGGAAAGACTAAAACGACTCTCATCTGTTAAGAGTACATAAGCCCATTGGTGTCTTGTTCAATTTTTATGGATTTCAACATCACTAAAAACATGGTCTATATTGAGCTGTGGATAAGAGATGCAGATTACAGGCTTTCAGATGCATAGACCTATTTCTCACAGATGTGTTGCCACAGTTTGGTGAGATATCCATGTAACTGTGCTTGAATTAAGCCCTGCCATGGTGCATTGATTACATTTTGCTGTTATAGCCTTCATGCTCCATGGTAGAGCAATATTAACCTCTTAACAAACATTTTGAACACATACCATTGGTTTAAAACATTGCTCAGATCCTGGATTCAATGCTGTGTGAGATTCCAAACTCTCTGGCAACAGCAGTAATTCTGCAGCCTTCTTCAAGCCTTCCAATAATTCTTCCCCACGTGAAATCATCTAGATGATGTCTTTGAGACATTACAAGACATCTAAGTTTGCAACTTTATTCCTTCACAAAAAGAGCTTCCTTTAAACACATTTCACTTAGCACAGCCTTTTATCCTGTTGAATACTACAATGTGATCCCTTTGTGTGTGATAATTTGAATGCGTATCCACTTTCTACTCAAAATCATCTGTTATTCAAATTGCTACAAGCTGATTCATCTGAATTTATTTTTATTTTAAATATTTTTAGCAGCTTCTTATCTCACCTATTAGTTTTACAGTGTTTAAAAGAATTAGATTACCATTAAAAAAAAAATCATTCTGTGCCTTTTCTTGATGAGAACTATAACTATAGATAATAATCTTTGAATAGCCATTAATAGAAACAGTACATATTAATGTTTTACTTTCCTGTCACATTACTATAGTCCAGAAAAGCTGGGAATTTTCTCATTGTTAGCAGCACAAAACTCATCACTTGATCAACAATGGCACACAATTAACAAAGAAACTGGTATTTCTTTCTGTATGTCAAATTATGACAGTGGTTTTGACATACAGATATATGGACAGAAGAATGCTTTATTTTTCACCCTTATGCGAGATAACATTTTATTAAATGGCAGACTGCTATTTAAGTACTGTTGCTACTAAAGTAGCAAACATCCTGAAAGAACTCAAAGTTAGAGCCACTTCCAACTGCTGACCAAATGTCATTTCCTGCTTTTGCCATTCAAACAATATTGGAACTTGTAGAATATCCTGGCATATGTAGATTATAGCATGGCTGCAACAGTCCTCCTTCAATCAAAAAGTACTAGTGGTTTATGGATGCCATTAACTATACCATAAGGTCTAGTGGTAATGTTGATGGTAGTTGGTCAAGTGGATAACATATCTTCTCTTTATCCAGTATGATGTGTGTGTGCATCCCACACTATGGCATGATTGTTTTGTGAATACTTTTGGCTGGTAGATGATTTTCAATGCACAGGGTGTAGCCTGTCTTCCTACTTAACTTGGAGATTGATGTATCTTGAAAAAAAGTTCTTTGTTAAGTATAAGCCCCCTTCCCCCCCCCTTCCCCTTAGTGCAATTGGAAGAACAGTGAGACATTGCGCCCTTCAGTTGGAAAAGACCTGAGTTCATTTCTTGTGGTGAGGAGAGGAATCTTTATATGGATTTTTTTTTCAATTAAAGCTGAGTTAGCCAATCTCATATGTCACTGGCAGAGTTTTATCTCCCAGAAACTCAGATTTCTCATTCCACATACAAGCAAACATCAATTGGTCATGAGGACGTGTGCAGTTTAAAGATTAAAAAAAAAAAAAATACTCTCGTTGGTGGTAGTAGGTGGTAAATGGCATTGTGTGTTGATGGTGGTAGTAGTTGGGCAGTTAAGTAGGAGTAGACGTTAAGTTGTGTGTAGTTGGGTTGGGTGCCCTACCATGATGAATCCTTGGGCTCCTTGGAGGTGCCACATAATAATAGTACCACTATAACACTTTTTCACGATAATGTAATGCTCACCCTCTAGTGGTTTTAATATTAATGTACTATAGGTTTGTAACCTTTCATGGATAACATTCACAAGAGGGGGGGGGGGATGATCCATATTCTATTGCATCATTACCCCATTCTCTAGGAGATGATGCAATAGAACCATCTAGATGTAATTATGGTGGAGTAGTGTTCAACAGAAGTTATGGCCAGTAGCTTTGGCTAGGTGGGCATGACTGCCATTTTGACTGGATGCAAGTTTCCTGCTTGGAACTTAAAGTCAGTTTTCGATGTGTTGTTAGTTTCTTGCAGCTGTTCCTGACTTTAATATAAGCAGTACAGGAAGAGGTTTCAAATTAAAGCCAGTTATGGAATACTAGATTCTTCTCTTGTACAGCCTGGACACATCTTTGGGAGAACCAAGGCTTAGACAGGTGATAGGAATAGGATCAAATGCCAGAAACAGTAATCTGATCAAGGGAATGAGGCATAGAATTTGTGAAGATAATCTCTCTCTCGGTATTCTTATAATGCTATACAATGCATTAGTGCATGTGTGTGTGTGTGTGTGTGCACATGCACACACTTTTCTTTTCCATAGGGGTAGAGATTTGCACTAGGTTGTAGTCTGAATTGCTTAGAGAAGAGACAGCTTTCACATTACTCAGGTCACTAGTAGAGAAGAGATTTTAGGGTGCTGGTAGAGTGGTTGGGATTGCCTGGTTTTCTGGCAGACATGAGAACAGTTTGTGTGAGATTGTTGGTGATAACAAATTTCTCAGCTTCTCTACTTCACAGTGGTAAGAGGAGAACCCACTGGTGTTGTGAACATTGAAATCTCCAAGAAAAATGACTTTACTGTTAGGAAAGTTGGACTGAAGAAAATCTGCATTTAAGGAATTGAAATCAATAAAAAGTTCAGAATGCACGTGACGTTTAGAGGGAGTAGACAGCATATGGATGTGATAGAATAAGGTAGAAAGATTTTCAGCCATAGGATGTCAGGTTTGGATACCATTTAAAATGGTATATTAGAGTGAACGCATGGACAAACCCTACCTTTAAGGTGAAAGGAGTCAGAGTGTGTAATAGGAAAAACTGAGATTAATCAAGTGTTTAAGGAGGTTGAAATTGGAGTTTCTTCTTGCAGAACTGGAGATGGAAATGAACATCACTGAAGTTGGAACCTACTGTATATGACTTTTTATGCCAGTTCCACAAACGATTGGAAATCTTGAACAGATTTTACAAATGAACTTTTAGATAATCCTAGTATAGAGACCAAACATTGAACTCTTTCAAGCCACATGGTTCTCAATAAAGAAGAGTGGAGGTCACAAAAAAATCACCTTCCACCTAAAGATATTCAATACAGCTATGTGACAGTAGATTTGAACCCACAGCCTAAGAGTGTTGACACTATTCATTCAGTTGTTGCAGACTAGCTGATGATGATGATGTACATAGTGCATTGTCATTTTGACTGAGATGTAAAATTGTCACAATGTAGTATCACTGCATTATCCAGAAGTCTTCATATCTGTCAGCATTCTTCCATCCAGGCACTACAACCAAAGGTACGAATCCATACCAGGAGAAACAACTCCAGCCCATTATAACCTCTGCTACCAAACTTGGGATGATACACTCAGGCATCCACCACAGTGACATTCATCTTAGAAGAGAGTATAGTGTGATCCATTACTCTATATTAGACTTGCAGTGCTCTATGTTTTTTGAACCAGTCATATGTTCTTTAAACTAGTGTAATTTGCACTATTGATTGACATGATTGATGTTAGACTTATGTACAGCTGCCTTTCTGTAAAAACTGAGTGCTATTGCTAACCTGAATTCATATAGACATTTTGAACCCATGGTTAATCATTTCCATATCAGACTGCTGAGATTTCTGCACCTTCCAAGTATACCTTTTGGTTGTTAACTTCTGGGACTTCGTGTGCATTTTTTGGCTGAAATGACCCTTCACATTTATATTGGCTAATAATGTTGCTTACAGGTAGTCGATATAGGGTGATACAGTCTTTTACCGTGTTTTATGGGATAGGCTACTGATGTGTCATCCTATGGTAATGTCATTTGAAGTCTGTAAGTTATTCTTCATGTGCCACTGATAGATGCATTGCAGTCAACTCTAGGGGTATATATTTTTGCCTTATATAGTCCACATGTAATAATGAAGATATGCTTATCAGTATTTACTAAAATAAAGAGCCAAAAGCTTCAGTTCGGAGATGCAAAAATTATAAAAATCAAGTGGATATTAAATTAAATCCAGCATTATTTCAAAGCCAAATACAGAAACTGTAAAAGTTTCGTATGAAATTTGATTAGAGAGCATACAGGAGTACACTGCCAGCATTTACAAGTTGCCCCAGCCGGACCTTATAGGAGAGATGATCACTATGCCTAAGCGTCCATGTATTTGCCTCTTATTGGTGCATTTTGATAAGGTTTCACCATCCTGACAGCTGTTTCAAACTGGTTGGTTTTTGTCAGAGACCAGGCAGAAACCTTAAGAGAGAACAGCTCTCTTTCAATACTAAGAAACTTAAAACGCCAGAGATTATTGCATCACTAAACTGAATCCTTTTGGCTCTTTATTTTAGTAAATACTTTTATGCACCAACCAAGAGTTTGCTTACGAAAAATGCACCTCTCCGGCGTTTCGAGTTTCTTAGTATTGAAAGAAAGTTTTTACTTAAAGTAAAAACTTTCTTTCAGGTTTAACTCTTAAAACCAACCAGTTTGAAACAGCTGTCAGGCCAGTGAAACCTTATCAAAGTGGACCAATAAAAGCAAATACACGGAAGCTTGGGCATAGCAGTCATGTCTCCTATAAGGTTCGGCTGGGGCAATTCGTAAATGCTGGCAATTCGTAAATTTGACCAGAGAGCTTATTCCCATAAGCTCTCTGGTCAAATATCATACGAAACTTTTATACTTTCTGTATTCGGCTTTGAAATCATGCTGCATTTAATATCCACTTGATTTTTATAGCTTATCAGTATATTTCATTCTAAAACAGGAAGAAGGAAGTCTTAATACTTAGATACACACACACACATATATATAATGACACTATATTATGATTTCACTTGTGTGTATGTGTAAACAAAAAATGAATAATGCTTATTGAAATTTGTTTTATTTTTTAGATATTTAAATTACTCACTTGATAAGGATAAAATTCGTCCTCAAGATACAACACTTGTTGTTGCTGTTGCAGCTCGTAATCCAGTAGGACGTCTGTTAACTTGGAGATTTATCCGGAGTAATTGGCCAAAACTTTTAGACATGTAAGTCTTATAAACTATTCATAAGAATTTCCATGTTTCCATTTTATTTATTTAACAAATGATGGACAAGCAGAAAGTAACTTACATAAAACAGAAAAGACGTCATTTAACAGATTCTGAATTCACAATAAAGATTCAGGTTTAACATCCAAGAAGTCCATATAAGCTCTAGGATAAGAGAACATGCAGCCATTATTAATGGCACAGTATAGAGAGTCAGTCCAGTCCAGTCCATTTCCATATTTGAACCATCTCTTTGCATCTCCCATGTCCTGATCTGATTAAATGTAGACCACAGATGTCTTGGAAGGTCAGAAAAGTAGACTGCCTCCTCATGGTACAACTCTGGAAAATAGTTTGCAGTAATGATGACACTGTACTTTCTTCATAGGACTCATAACTGTAGGCCACAAAAAAAAAATAGAAGTGATGTTTCTAATTACTACATATATCATATAAAATACATTGTACACTAGTTGTATTCTCATCTTTTGGATTGTCATCTTTTGAAATAGATGTAGAGAAATTTACATAGAAGTAGTTTATTGTACTTCATGAGAAATTATATTTTTGTTTTTATTCAGATTTTAATCTAATGTTGGCAAACAGGAGCGTGCCAATTTTTTTATTATTTATTATTATTATTTTTTTTTGTTGTTGTCAAACTGCTTGTATTACTAGAGAAAGAAATGTACCTTCATTAGTTATGGAAATCTACAGATTCCTGCATGGTGTAATGAAATCAGTTAACTTCACATCAGAGAGTCTTAAAGTGAAATCAACCTTCATGCTATGTTCTGTACTTTGCAACTGTGCATGTGGCATAGGCTAGTGGGTCATTTTCACTAGAATGATTAAAAAGAATGATTGGTCAAAACAAATTGTAAAAATGCTGATTAATTGATTTAAAAATTAATCACTTTAAAAAATGCTAAATTATGTTTTAGTCTCGGTGTCAAAAGCTGGTAGTCAACTCATTAACTTGTTGATAAAGATCAACTTTTAAGTTGACACATCCAGTGTGAAGTCAAAAGAATGACTTGTCCCTTGGTTTCATATCCAGGCCATGTATGGATAGGAGACCACGTTCTCTCTCTCTGTGTGTGGATGGTACGTTTGCAAGTCTGTCATCTCTCACTGCATACCCCACTTCCTCTTTATCTCTTTCTCACAAAAATTTGAGAGCCACAGTAAAATTGTGATTTTACTGTGGCTCTCAAAAATTCTCTCACAAAAAATAGTTTAAAAAAAAAACTCGGAGGGGGGGGGAAGAAATCCACCCACAAAAAACATCAAAAATGCAACCATTTCCTACCAAAAAAAAAAAATAAATAAATACTTCCACTTCATCAACAGCTGTGGTCTAAACAGCAATATAAACGATGTGCACCCCCAACTGGCAACCTCAACAGCCACTGTCCACCTCACCTGCCCAAATTACGCATTATACAAATTACAAATTACTCTTTCTGCCACAAGGGCAGCACTTGTACATTCATCAGGACTGACATACCATGCCAGGGACTGCACATCCTTGAATTCCCACCGTTTGATCTGATCTGCTTTTTCTCAAAATTTCTCTACCAAATAAACCTGCCCTCTTCATATGCCCTCTCTCCAAACTCCAGCCACTCTGACCTCTTCAACTATCTCTCTATAGCTTGACTTTCTGCAGTCAAAATATCCCAATAGTGAGGTCATCCTTTTTGGGGACTTAATGTCCAAAACTCATATTGGTTCCTCTTTTCCAGTTTCACCCACCAAGCAGGCAGGAATGCTGAGGTGTTTGACATCAGCAGTGACCTATCTCAGATCATCAATCTTCTTACCAGAATACCTGACAATCTCCATCAACAAACTTGACCTCCTTCTAACAAGCTCCCCTTCCTGGTATACTGTGGTTGTCAATTCTCCTCTTGTTTACTCAGACCACAACCTCATACAAGTCTCTTCTACTACAGAACAACCTTCATAGACCAGTTTTATGTCCTTTGGTACTACAAGGGTGCCAACTAGGAGGACCTCCATGATTAATATTCCTCCTTCGCATGTTCTGACTATTGCAGAATATAGACCGAATAACAGAAATTATCCTCACAGGAATGAAGGCTTTCATCCCTTATTCCACTCCAAATTCTCAGCCACCACCCAAGCCTTGTTCTCAAAAAAAGTGTGCTAATTCCGTAAAAGAAAAAAAAAAACCTCTGCTTACCATGAATGCTCAAAACCAAAACTCCAGCTGCCCACTCTGCCTACACTGCAGCTCGTGACCATAGTAAAAGAATCATCACCAAGTCCAAGTCAGACTTTGAAAGGGCCTAATGCTGCAAACTCACCTCCTGTCCAAAGGAAAGACCAGAAGGAATGGCAGTCATTCCTTCTGGTCCCTTGCCAAGGCCACTGGGCACAACTTCTGCCCACCCAGATTTCCACCACTCATATCTGGATGGTACTGTAGTTACCTCATCAAGGCCAACTTATTGGCATCACTCTTCTCTTCAGATTCCTGCACTGATGATCTAGGAAAAGTTTCCTCCTCCACTATCAAGAATGGCTCATGTCACCCATAGTCTTCCGACAAAAAGAAAACAAAAGAATCCTCAATAACCTGAACACAAACAAGGCATCTTGTCCAGATGGTATCCCACTTATTGTGTTAAAAAATTTGCCCCAAAACTAACGTCTCGCTTCTTCAGTCTATCCTATTCAACCGGCATCTATGGAAGCAGCCAGTCCACATCCAGCCCATCCCAAAGAAAAGTGATAAAAGTCAACCAATGAACTACTGTCCAATTGTTCTTATTCTGTTCTCTCTAAAATTATGGAGAATGCCATCAAAAACCAACTCTTGAACCACCTAGAGTCATACCAATTAATCAGTGGCGAGCAGTATGGATTGTGCTAGTTGTGATCTACAGCTGATCTTACTTTCACCATCCACTTCTGGACTCAAGCCATGGAAAACTTTGGCAAAACTCACATGGTTACACTCAACATTTCAAAGGCATTTGATCAGGCTTACGTAGCAAACTGCCGTTCTATGGTCTGCCTTCCTCACTCTGTAACTGGATTGCCAACTTTTTCGCTCATCGCTCACTACATGTTATGGTGGACAGTTTACTCTCCTCAGATTTCCCCACCAATGCAGGAGTATCCCAGGGTTCTGTTCTTTTACCCACTCTCTTCCTCTTGTATATAAATGGCCTGCTCACTCAGACTCCCAGTCATATCCTTTGCTTCGCCAATGACAGTTCACTCCATTCATTCTTTTCATTCGACAAACCTTGTAATGCTCAAGATCTACTATGACCAGTCACCTGAACTCAGGTCTCCTAGCTGTATCCCAGTGGGGCAATGACAACCTCATAAACTTCAATGGCACCAAAACTCAGTCCTATCTGATCTCTTGCAAGAAAGAGCTCACATCCCTCCCCCTAACTTCAGAAATACTGAGATATCCAAACGCAATCAGATTTCTATACTCAGACTGATCTGCACCTCTGATCTTCCCTGGCACAACCACATTTCAACTATAGCTTCTTCAGCTGCCAAAAAAAACTTGGTGTACTTTTTTTGCACAAGACACTACTTCACAGCTGTTAACTCTATTTAATGCCCAAATCTGCTAAGCCATGGAATATTGATCACATATTTGAGGTGGAGCACCAAAATCCTTTCTAAGATTGCTCGATTCTCTCCAGAAGAAGAAGAAGGCAATTAATTGCCCATATTCCCACATGCCTACTTTAATCTCTCTCTCACAGACATTCAGTTTCTGCCCTGTGCCTTTTCTATAGATACTTTCATGGACAGTGCTCTACTGCATTGGCCACTATTATTTCTCCACTCTCTTTCAAAATCATTAAAACAATAGCCACTGCTAACCAGCCCCCTTTTACAGTCCATCTTGAAACTCGCTAAACCAACTTCATTGTCTCCTCTTTCATTCCATCTATTTCTTCCCTTTGGACCAGTCTCTGCTACTCTGCCTTTCCCTAAGATTACAATCCTTAACTGTTCAAGCAAAATGTGAACAGATTCCTCCTTTCTTCTATTCCTCTTGCTCACACATGGCACTAATGTGCTATAGGTCTTGTGGCCTTTCGTGTGTTGATCAGATGGAAAAAAATAAAAAGTTAAAAATGAATAAAATATGAATAATTTTCTGTATATGTGTAGTAAACATACATGCAGTTAATAACATTCTAGGAAATGATCACTGATTTTTTTTTTTTTTTTTTTTTTGATTGACTGCAATTGAACAGAATCACTGCGGGTATCTGGTGTGTGTGTGTGTGTGTGTGTGTGTGTGTGTGTGTGTGTGTGTGTGTGTGTGTGTGTGTGTGTGTGTGTGTGTGTGTGTATATATATATATTATAGCTTCTATTCACTCGGCTTGTAGACATTTTAAAAAATAATAATTATACTGACTAGGAACACTGAGAAAAGTATGATAAAAACTTTAATGAAACACTAGTTTCGTCAGAACACCGACTTCTTCAGGTGTGTAAATAACTACAAAAGAACTGGTAAAAATAAGTTAAAAAAGATGGACTTCTCATATAAAACAAATTGGGAATATTAACAGTCAAATTTGAACTGATGTCCACGTGGCAGGTCTAGCGTGAGGCATACGTGAGTGGCTACTGACTCAAGAGTGCCAGAATTGAATCGTTGCGCTGTGAGAGTCAGGCAAGCTGTAGCTTAGATTATTGTTCATGTGTGATGAGTCCAGAACTATTTCTTTTGATTCTAAGATATGCCTCTCTCTAGTTCATCACTGCATTTATGGATAGTGGTCGTAAGGTTCCAGTCTATCTGGTGTTGGCGCTCTTCTAGATTGGAGTTAGCGGAGAAAAGAACATGACTGGAGAGGGCACTCATATGGGTTCTCTTTTGCCAATATGAGGCAGACAGGTAGAATTTGTCTCCATTGCTCCATCAAAGCAGCACTGAGTTCAGTGACAGATCAAGGATGGATGTGCTACTCTGGAACTCATTCATCGCTCCAATTTGTCCCACAGGTATTCAATGGGATTGAGGTCAAGACTCCGAGCAGGCCAGGCCCAGTCATGCCCATCTCTTCATACTGTTCCATAACAGCTGCAGCTTTGTGGCATGGGACATTGTTGTCTTGATAGTAACATGGGTCTGTTCCATAAAAACTCCATAGTTTGGGCAGCACCTGATTATCCAGAATATCAAGGTTCTGAGCTGCCTTCATGGAACCATGGACAACAACCAGTGGTCCCACTCCAAACCAGCAGAATGCACCCACAACATTACTCCTCCACCACCAAACTTCACTGTGGATGCAACACACTGTGGTAACAAACGTTCACCAGACTGCCTCCACATCCACACTGCATCTTCAGAGCAGAAATCACTTTTGGATTAAAGCTAGATAACTTCAAAGAGACCTCCACATAACCTTTGAGGAACGCCTAAAACTGAGTAAGAGTTTGGCTCAATGTCTAATCTTCACCTTCATGTGGTCCACCTCATTAGTAATTATTCATTGGATACTGAACAAATGAGAATGGACTGACAATTTAAGATTTTGTTTTCTGTATTGGCCTAAACCAGAAACAAACATGGTAGTATTCGTCTTGTTAAACCAAGCTCCATCTGTTTTTGTCAGGGAACCAATGCAAACTGTGAAAGTCAACTACTAGAACAAACACACTGTTAGGAATTCAAGATAGGCACCATCAACACAATAAGTATTAACAAAAAATAAGTCAGACTGTCAGAAAAATTAGAGAAGTACTACATGAACATAATTAGTGTTACTGAGATGAAGATAGACAGTTGAGATCTTACTAAATAATAAATACAAAATGTTATATTAGGACAATAGTGATCGGTAAAGGAAAGCATAGTGATGATAGCATACAGTACTAAACATGAAAATAAACCTTGATTACAGGCGATTTCAAGTAGAGCTTTGTGGGCAAATTTCAAAATGGAGAAGTGGACAATGAATCTTATTTGTGCCTGTGGTCCCATAGAAAGTTCTCCCAGAAAAAAATTTGGTGAAGAGAAGGCATCTGACATAAAGAAATTGGAAAACCCAGTCTTCTTGTTAGAAATCTAAATAGCAAGTTTGAAAATGATTCTCAGCACTTATACAAAAGTTTGGAGAAAAGGGCAAAACCAATAGTAATTGTGACTGATGGATTTCTGTTCAGGACAGACTCATTATTATTAATCATGTTTCCACATACATACAGATGTACTCATATTCACATGGACAGAATACACAAGAAAAAAAGGAAAGTCTTATTTGACTATTATTATTGATAATGATATCTTAATACTGGCTCAGAATACAAGAGTACACAGGGGATTTAAACCTGGAAGTAATTATCACTTAGTTTTAACAAGATAACAATGAATATCATATTGAAGAGAAAAAATATATAGGAAAGTTTTAAAAACAATTCAAGTTGAACAACTTTTACAAGTGAATTATAAACTCAACTGTATATATATTATTGAATCAAATATGAAGGTTGGAAAACAAGATCCATACTTTGCAGTCCCATTAGCAAAATCTGAAGGAAATATTGACTCATTCAGCTAAGGAGGCATGTGGTAAAGTCATCTACAAGTAGAGAAAAATAAAAATTTCATGATTAATAAAAGAAGTTAAAGATGTAGTCCTGAAAAGAAAAAAGAATATGGAAAGTTCCTAGCAAGTTCTTTATACCAAAATGTTATTGGATAATAAATGTCGATATTTTGTTTTTTTGTAATTTTAAGTTTATTAAATAAACGATTATACCTTTCTTAGAAAATCAGTTCATAATTTTATATCATCTATATTTCTGTTGTGCCTTCTCTTAGATATCACAAAAAAAAAAGTTAGTTCCATTCATTCTTCTGTTCATGCTTATTTCTCATTATCAATAGCAATACTGGCTAGATGTATCTGTCTACCCAGGTACCTAATGCCTATTACAGTCCATACTAAAATTACCAAGACTTATATGCATAGTTCAAAACATCATATCTACTTTTAGAAAATCTCATGTATTTATATATTTAATATATATTTAAAATTCTTTTTTTTTTTTTTTTTAGGTTTGGAAAAGGATCATTTTCAATGGATATGATAATATCGGAAACAGTTTCTCATTTCAGCACATCATTTGACTATAATGAGGTATAATTGTTATAAAAATTATTATAAACCATGAATTTCTTGGGTGATTAATTTTCCATTCTATAGTAGACTTACTGGTTTTAAAAAAAAATTGAGGAATGCTAACTATTCTATTCAAGAGATGTACAACTTGTTTGTAGAAGAATATTTAAGATGATAGGCTCTATAATAATAATAATATTCATATAGGGTTTCCTCCCATCCCTTTGGAAGAGCAGGTTGAGTCTTCCTAATAATGGATTAAGTATATATATTTTTTATGACTGTAGATCCATGTGTGTTAATGGGGACAGTTTGCCTATTCTGAGGGATAAAAACCTGAGCTTTCGGGTGGAAAAACCCTCTACCTCCATATGAGACTGGCTCACTCATCTTCAGTCGAAAAAGACCAGATAAAGATTCCTCATGACTTAGACAGGAATTGAACCCAGGTCTTTCTGACTAAACGGCTTTGTCTATACCAATTGAACTATAGAGGCTCTATGAAAGTAATTAATAACTAATATGTGAGATTTATATCCATCTCCAATAGTAGATAGCAGTATGAGTAATACATACAGTGGAGTAAAGGTTTTTTTTTTTTAATACATTGGGCTCATACACAAGAGGTAGGTGGTCAACCTATAGAGCACATTAGTGCATAGATTGGAAGAGATTTGGGAAAGGAAGAACTTTTTCACATCAGATTTGAAAGCCTGTGCATTGTATTCCTTGGGAAACACATGGGAGAGAAAGATGTTCTGGAGTACAGCAGCAGTAGGAATGAAGGAGGAAGAGAAACTTGGACTGTCAAGAGATGATTAATGGAAATATTTAAAACATTAAATTACTTTCCTCTTGACTTGGATGCTTTTTCCCCTTTCCATTCAGCATCCCACAATTTAAGTTATCCATAATTACAGTCTTCTTTGTATCCATAAGATTTATGTCTGTGCAGTTCATGGTCCTCTTCAGATTATTCTGATCTGTATCAATACACAATAGTGATCTTCTTTATCCCACGCCACAGAGTTGACTCCTATTCTACATAGCCTTTTTATGTTCTCTTACTCCACTGGCATCTACCCTTCATCCTGAAATTAGCCCATGTCCAACCCATCTCCCAATCTCTCTCACCTTAGTCCTCTCAAAAGTAATGAGAGAAAACTAACACCCAACTCCTGTGCTACCTTGAAAGTACTCAACTAATAAGCAGCCACCAGTATGGATTCCACCAATGCTGAACAGAAGATCCCCTCACCTAGGACTTCAGGATAAGTGCCATGGAAAAGTTTGGCAAATCCCAAGTGGTTTTGATTAGGTCTGGCACAAGGACGTAAGTAAGCTTCCATCATTTGGTCTGTCCTGTAACTTCTGCAAGTAGGTTGCCAGTTGTCTCACTGAATGCATGTTGCACGTGATGGTGGACCATTCCTTATCATCCAGCTGTGCAACTAATGCTGAAGTCTAGCAAGGTTCTGTCCTCACACTGACCAACCATCTTTTATACATCAATGACCTGCTCCAATTGACCACCGTTCCAGTATACAATTTTGCCAATAACAGTACGCTACATTCCTCAACATCAAGATCCTTGGTATATAAACACATTAGAACCATTGCCACCTCAGCATCCAAAAAAAGTTATCATCATCAAATTTCCGATACCCTCAGAGGGTATATAGGATCTTATAAGAGCTTATATTTCTGTCTTTTAAGGCACTTTTTACTGTATCAATGCATCCACATCTTAGTCTTTTTCTTATGAACCTGGCAAAGAACACTTTGCTAAGCTTTCCTCTCCATTCTGTTTAAGTGACCATACCACCTGATATTAGTTCTATTAACACATTCCTGAATGCTAACAATGGTAGGTTCTTATCTAATATCCTCATTTTTAATATGATACTGTCTTGATACAATCTGTTCACTCCACTAAACTTTCTCAGAAGTCTTATATCAGAGGTCTCCAGTCTTCTGATCAAGTATTTTATTTCTAACCCAGCTGCCAGGTTCAGAAGTTAAAATTGATTTGAACACTGTCTTGTATACAGCTAATTTAGTGTTTTGACTAATTTCTTTCTTATTCCATATAAATATATTCAGCTGAATTCCTACAATACCAGCTTTACTAATTCTGTTATTTCCGTATTTAATTTTTCATCTTCACTAAAAATTGCACTTAAATAGCAGAAATGTTTTACTTGTTCTATAGGTTTAGCAATCAGGATGCAGTTGAGGTTTTCAATGTGTCTGCTTATTTTCATAGTTTTGGTCTTTTTATGGCTGATTTTGTAAAACTTGTATACCTCCATATTTGAGCATTTCTGGTCGAATTTCATCTAGTCCAGCTACCTTTCCACATTTCAGGTTATTGATGACTTTTTCTACTTCAGATATGGATATATATTCCTGTTGAGAGTTTTCTAACACCATGTTGACATTGTTTCATTTAGCAGTCTTTCAAAGTCCAAACTCCAAACATCTAGAATATCTTTATCTTCACTGATACCTCCATTTGGTGATAATAATCAATGCAATCTTGACTTGGGAAGTGACAATGCACATGAGAGCTCTGACCAAGAAGGGACATATGTGGAATTATAAAGCTGATGATTGTTAATAAACAGAAAAGGCAGCTTTAAGTAAGACCTTGGCATGAGAAATTACATGGTGTAAAAATCAGCAGAACATGGGAAACAGTCAAAGGATCCTTTGCATTGCATCCTTCATTGCCTGAAGGATGCAATGTCTGATTGCATCTCCAGAGTCAGGAGAATAAATTGCATGGAAGTTAAATGAATGAATAACACTTTAAAGCAAAAGCTGTATATAAATAACAAACATTTTAAAACTGTGTATCTGATATAAAAAGGAGGGATGACAAGGCTAGGAGAGTGATGGCATTGGTGAGGAATGCCAAATTTGATGATGAAAAAGAAGAATATGAACACGCCAAATGAAATCCAACAGAATTTTATCATTATGTAGAAAGTAAATGAAAGAGATGACCATGAAAGAATATTTTTAGTGAATGTGGATGGCAGGAAAATGAGAGATCCTCTGGAAGTAACTGCATTGTTAAGTGTTCACTTCAGTAGGGTATACAAATACAGCAATACTAAATGGATACAATCTTAAAACAACTCAAAAAATCATCAGCACTTCCCCACACATCAACCTAGACAAGAACAAGCCAGTAGGATTTCCATACCTTATGTCAAAGGCATCTCCGAACGTCTTTCAAAAATTATGAAGAAATACAAATTTTCTACTACCTACAAACCAATCAACCAGATCTATAACTTGTTACCTTCTCCTAAAGACAAACTCTCACCTCTGATGCTACCTGGCATGTACGAGGTTCCATGCCCCTGTAAATTGTCTTACTATGGACAGGTGGGTAGATTTGTTCGTAAACGCATTTTGGAACATCAAGACCATATCCGTCTTATCAAACTGCAGAAATCTGGCCTTGCACAACATGGAGTTGGAAAAAGGTCAAACTTCTACATAGATCTTCATATAAACATGAACGTTTATATAAAGAAAGTGCTGAAGCCCTACTTCACAGACCAAATCTAAACCATAATGACATTCTTGCTATTCCTAAAGTATGGAAAATTGTCATACAAAATTGTGTAAAATAATAATTTTTTATATATGTTATCTATTTTTTTTCTCCTCAAGATATATTTTAATTTAATTCTATAACACGCTACTGCACGCTTATTGGGATTCCATTGTAATCATGTGCCCTGTATGTTATTCCTAGTATTGTTTGAATTAACTGTACTGACGATGTCCTTCGATACTTAAGATGAAATATTTACTTATTACTGTGATTATTACGTGTATTTGCTTAGTTATAGAAGCATATTAATGAGAATTTACCTCAAGTAGTCATTTAAGCTAGAGACTGGGGGGGGGGGTTATAGTGGGCAGTGAATTAAAGTTAAGGAACCACATTACTAAGTCATTACATCAGATAACTCTTGTTGAAGAGCTTTGATAAGACTACATCTCTGAATCACTCAATGTAGATATGGTTGCCTAGATTCTGAGGAACCAGGTGAAAAGATCCAGAGACTGATGACCAGGAATTTGTGGATGAGCTACCATTAAATGTCACAAGTGCATTTTTGGCAAATATACTAAAAGAGATTTGATAGGTTTAAGTGTGAGTGACTAAAATATCTCTCGTTTGATTAACCTTTGGACACTCTGGAATCATATCTAATAATAATTTAAGACTTCAAAAATAACAATGTTTTTCTGCCTTTGGAGCTTGCACAGATTAATTTTCATTATCTAGCTAGGTAAACTGGGAAAAGATATGAATCTGAGAAATGCATTCTTTATTGGTGGCTTGGAATATGATCTAACTCAAAAAAAAAAAAAAAAAAAAAAAATTAACTGAGTAATTCAAGCAATAGTTGTGTATATATATATACACACACACACAACTTTTGCTTGAATATTTCAAGTTCATAAGACTTGAACTATGTTTCAGGCGCAAACTTAATTGTTTGCTTACTTGGGATTAGGAGTTAAATAACCAAGCTTATAAAATTACTTGGTGACCTTAATATACAGTATCCCCAAGTTAAAAAATTAATTACATCTGTATCTCCTCCAGAGATTCTTATTAAAAATAAAAATACCTTGCAGCAACTTGTATAGGTAAAGTTGATAAGGCTCTGTATTACTAAAACTTTGGTATTTCGGGTCTAGCTACTCACTGAGGAGACCTCAAAAAAGGTTGAAACCGGTGGGGGCTCCATGAGGCTCTGCTTGGGGATAGGTTTTTGCCTGTCTCTGAGTGGGGCCACTGTTGAGATTATGGCTCTGCTTGGTGGTGGGATGAGCCTGTCACTGGGTAGAGCCAATACTGAGAAGTTCTTCTTGGTGACGGGGTGAGCCTGTCATTGAGTAGAACAACGCAGAGTTGGGTGATCTTTCGGGATAGTCTTATTTTTAGAGCCTGTTTCACTTTTACATTCAAAAAAGGTTGAAACCGGTCTGGGTAGTGACCCCACCCATAATGTATTGCAGTATACATCTTTTAGTGAGATGTGCTTTACATTATGGGAAAATACTAAGAATAGTGATCAGAGCTTTATCGACCTTTACAATGAGTTGCCCTGGTGTTGTACCATCTTTAGACTTGAACTTTGTTTCAGGCGCAAACTTAATTGTTTGCTTACTTGGGATTAGGAGTTAAATAACCAAGCTTATAAAATTACTTGGTAATCCTAATATATATATATATATATATATATATATATATATATATATATATATATAGTTGACAAACTTTTACTACACTTCTGAGCATTCTGCTTAATTGCAGATGTTTATTATAATTTATAAATTATTTTAATATAGTTCATTTTTAGAATGTGATACTATTTACCATATCATAATATTATTCATGATGTTTCTTTGTCAGAAGCTCCTTTGCTGTATACCAGTAATTTTTAGTATGCAAACATTTTACCTATTTTTAAAAATCTCTTTTTCAATGCTAAACATTGTTATTCAGTAGTGTGAAACTTAAATTTTTAGTCATATTTTCCAGTGCATATAACATATAAAAAACTTAACTGTTTTGTCATTGTAAAATTGATTCATTAGAAGGAACATTAAAAATAACAGAAAAGTGAAATTAGGAGTTGTTGACCATTTGTCTATAACATAGCAATTTCATATTAGTTGTCACCTTGTATTGATGAATTGCTGGCAGGAAACTTAAAACATATGCAAATCTCAAACTAAAATCTAGGTATCGATATAGGTTTGGTTTTAGCTTAGGATTTTTTCTTTAACTTATTTTTTACTAGTTCAAAACTGTTTTCTTAATTCAGTGTTCTTCTGTTTTTCAAAAATTTGTAGGTAAAATCCTTCTTTAGCAGTGTGGAAGTAGGATCTGGAATGCAGTCATTGCAACAAAGTCTTGAGAGAATTCGTGCCAATATCAACTGGAAAATGAATGTTCAAGCTGCTGTAGCAGACTGGCTAGAACAGCATACTAGTAATGGATAATTATCATTACATGACAGTAAGAGAAATTAGATATGGTAAGTTCACAATTAACTGATGTAAATGATACTATGGTGGGGTGGTCACATATGGAAAATGATAGCAAATATATAAAAACAGAAGAAAAACATAATGCAGATATGTATGCTATCCAATATTATAAGGTCAAACAAGGAATATATGCATGTTAAATCCAGTCGTTATAAATAAAAAATGTCTGAATTATACTGAATAAGCAAGTGTTGGAATTTGTTGTTCTGCTTGATGCTATATCAGGTGCACATTAATGTTTGTTCATACTAGATCAGTGACTAAAACCTAGACTCATTCTGTGTGTACTTATTTATGAAAAAATAATGTGAAGTTTTTGACTTCTTCACATCAGTTAATTGTAATTTTACTGTATATAACTTTATAGAGTAGGTAATGCTTTTCTTATTTCTAAGAAAACTTTTTAAGGTGGCATTAAATATCAGAATTTAATTTGCTAAATCACAAATAATTTATTAATCAAGAATTTGTTCACAGTAATCAAAAATTTGATTGTATCACATTTTTATACATAAGCCAAAATTTTGTATAAAAGCACTGGTAACTTTTGACATTTATTTAATTTGATTGCATGTCGAGCATAATTCTTACGAGGATATTCCCAAACTGAGAAATGGAAGTCCTTTTGTGCACTTTTTGACAAACTTCTTTCCCTCTTTCTCTCCCCATTTAATATAAATACAAGAGTATAAATTTATTTTTTGTTTAGAAAAATCTACATAAACAACAATGAGAAATTTTTAAGTGCTGACTGTAGATAAAGTTATTGACCTCAGGGACATATATTTTGTTTGTTTAAGCATACCACTTAAAAATAGAAAAAAGCAGCTGATTGACATATGCTTGCTTGGAAAGCAGAAATACTGTAATTAAGTTTTTAATGCAGACAAACCTTTCAGTTTAATGTATTGCTTTTCTTAGTGAAAAAATTAATATCTGGTTTTAAATCTCAATGAAGAGCATTAAAACTTTTTATTGTGTAGTATGAAAATATTTAACTTGAAAAGGAAGGACCTTTCAAAAAGGTCTTAAAATTCAAAATATTAGAGATTTTTAAGACCATTATAAACATTATTTTTTGAGACATTTTCCAAAATCTCAGTGTGTACACACACGCACACACATATAGTAAGGAACAGAGATTTCATACTAATTATAATTTCCCAATATCATAGTATAGATGACCCTAACGCTTATGACAGATTGAGTATTGGTTGTATATTTAAACATTATTTTCTATAAGAACAATTGGAGTTCCATTCCCAGAAATAAAATAATAAACACATAAATAACAATAAATAATAAAACAGATATATGCAGCACTTTTAGAAACATTTATAAAGTAAAACAAACACGTGATTTAAATTCTTAAGTAAGTAGCACAAAAATTCCATTTAAAAAAAAAATCCCTTGGCACTTAATATTGCTACTCAAACTCACAATTATGTGCAGTCATTTGATGGTCATACATTTCACCTGTAATTCAGAGATTTTGTTACATTTGATGGTAGTAATGGCTAGAATAACATACAAAAAGAAAGCTAGCCCAGAAATTTAGCAAGTAGGAGGAAATATGGACAGATTATCTTGCTGGATGCAGATGGGAATCGGGTGACCAAAGCAGATGATATAGTTGAGCTATTTAATGATCACTTTATTAGAGTGTTCCATCCTGGTACCATAGGCATTATTCCTAGAAGGATAGTGACTGGTGAAGTGTTAGAAATGAATGAAGAGGATGTATTCCGAATACTGAGTATGTCAATAAGGCGGGGGGGGGACTAGATGGAATTTCACCACGTGTTTTAAGAGAATGTGCTATGGAACTGACTGTGCCATTCATTTGACTGTTTAATGAAAGTCTTGCAATGAGGCAGGTTCTTAGAGAACCTGCCTCATTGCAAGGAGGAGTACTATAGTACTCCTCCTCCTTCCTTGGAAGGAGGAGTACTACTTCCTCATTGGAAGGAGGGTACGGTAGTACCATTACATAGGCCCGTTTGCATTTCTTCTGGAGTTAAGAACTCGTATACAGAATTAGGTAGATGAGGGTGATATTATTTATGCAGGCCAGCATACATTTGTTAAAGGGCACTCTTGTTTTAGTAATCTGATTACCTTTTACAATAGAGTAACAAGAGCTGTGGATGAGGATAAGGCATGCGCTATCGTTTTTTTGGATTTTTCCAAGGCATTTGACAGGGTGCCACATGACAAATTGATTTTTAAGTTGCATTATATAAGATTAGTGATTGGCTCTCTGATAGATATCAGAGTTGTATATGGGAGAGCAGTATCAGGGAATAGGAAGGTTACAAGTGGAGTTCTACAGAGCTCAGTGCTAGGACTATTGCTGTTCAATCTCCATGTCATATTGTCATAGGACTATAAGGTGTTCAGTTGTTTGCAGATGATGTGAAGATTGGGAGTGTTATTAGTAATAGTGCTGATGTTTTGGCTCTTCAAGAGAATTTGAATAAATAAGGTTTTAAAACTAAATATGGTTTTAAAATTTGGGATCCACAGATGGATGCTTCATACTTGCTTGGTGAATTTATACTGGAAGAAGTAGAGGAAGCAAGAAATCTTGGGATGATTGTGGACAGAGATTTGACATTCTGAGGATATATCGCAAAGGCTATGAAGACATCTCAGAGAATTGTGGCCAATGTTGAGGAAAACATTGACTGTGAGAGAAAGTGTGCTGGTCCCATTGTATAAAGCTTTGATCAGACCACATCTGGATCTCTGTTCTCATATCTGGTCAAAGCTTTATATCATCCTCTCGAAACTTCCTCATCCCCAAGAGACCAGACTTGAGCAGATCCAGATGTGAACATATCAAGGCCTTATAAAGAGGAATAACAACTTCCTAACTTAGTGTGTTTTCAATTGCCAATATGTTTTTCGATATGCAATCTAAACTTCAACTCTCTGTCTACCAACCACCCCTAAATCTCTAGTTTCATCTGCTTCCTGGAGTACAGTGTCATCAATGTGATACACTGCTTGTAATCTGTTTATCCAAAATGCATAACTTTACATTTCCCCACATTAAACTGACACCCATTATGTTTCGCCCATACTGACAGCCTATTGAAATCATCTTGCAAGCTCTCCACATCACCTTGATTAACTATTACTTTAATTTGTACATTAATTTCATTAATGTACAAATTAAACAGCAATAGTCCCAGCACTGAACCTAGCAGCACACCACTAGTCATCCCCTTTCATCTGGATTCTGCTCCTATACATACCACTTTCTGATATCTGTTCAGCAGTCATGTCATCCTCTTATCCACTTAACCAGTGTCATATTCATCCCAATTTGTTCTAATTTGCATAACAGTTCCATGTGGTATTTGGTCAAATGTTGCTGCTGCTGCTGCGAAATCCAGCAGAATTATCATGTAGCCATTTCCTCCATCCAATTCAGTTGTTATTCTAGCATAAAAAGTTAGTAAATTACAAAGGCATGACTGCTCCTTCACAAAGCCATGTTGTTCCTCATAGAGTCTTATCCACCCAATCTTGAATTCTCTTTTTGACCAATTTTTTAGTACTTTTGCCATCACTTCTGAGATACTGATTGGTCTGTAATTTGCTTCAGCAGTCTTAGAACCTCTCTTCTTCTAGGGAATTATTTTGCCCTCTTTCCACTTCCTTGGAACTCTACCAGAGCTGAGACTTAAAGAGCCTGGTCAGAGGCATTGCCAGTTCCTTTGCACATTCCCCAGAAAATGCAAGCTGATATCCCTTCTAATCCCCCAACTGTATTTATACTGAGATTCGTCTGTAATATCCTAAAAACCTCCAATTCATTCATTTCTGTTCCCACATAAGTCTTTGTTACATATGTTACTGCATTAACTCACTTGCAAAGTGGTCACTTAGTAACTCACCTAACTTTTTGAGTGCTAATGGTCACCTCGTGACCATTAGCACTCAAAAAGTTAAATTTAGTAATTTATTAGTATGTTTTCCGTTGTTGTTCTACTGCTTTCTTTTTCAAAGACCTTAAGCAGCCTATTTTGGTATTCTGAGTACAAGTTATTTAAATACTGAATCATTTTTTCCAACCTCATGTTGTCATTTAGAGAATTGGTTCAAGCAGATAAATCTCTTGTAACTACTGATGAGAAAATGAAAATATTTTAAATGATTAAGATATTTTCAATTTTTTTCATTGATTTTTATCTGTTTGTTATATGGCATTTCTTTTTATGATTGCTTATTGATAATGTTTAAGGAGATAGTCCTAACGAAATTGAAACTAATCTTGAAAACACTTCTTGTTGAAATTATTTTTTTTTCTTTTGCTTTGTTTGTTTTCACACTACTAGTTCTTAATAATGATTTGTTCCTTTTTCAAATTAAAAAAAATTTACATAACAGATGCTTACTTAATTTAACCAAATTGAGGGGGGAAAAGCAACTATTAAAATGGTATTGTACATCTTTAAACTAGATCAGGAGCTGTGTCATCACATATATAGCTGTTGACCTGTTGTGAGTTGCATAATAGAATGTTACTAAACATTGTTACATACTAGATTTAACTTATACATTCCAAAATGTTAAATTTTGATAATAATCATCATTTTCAATATTCTGGTTGCAACGATTCCATTTTGTAGAGTAAAGCGGAGTCATAAAAGTGGATTGGTTGCTTGTAAATGTGGGTAATATACCTTGTCCACTTATGTCTGTCTATCTAGAAGGTATTTGTCAGTTGCTGCTATTTTTTTTTTTTTAAATAGGCATACATTAGTTTGAATTAAAGTCTGTTAGACATTGTCTTTGGTTTCATATTATGGGGATAGGCATGCTTTGATTTTAGGATTGTTAATTAACATAATTTGTCTTGTCTGTATTAAACACTATAGGTTGAACAACCCTTGATCATTAGTACTGTTGAGAAAGAAACAGCTTATTAACATTAGATTTAAAAACCTGTAAAATATACTTTTAAAAAAATTAATACGAGGGAAGATTGCTTCCAGAAGATAATAGAAGAAATGAAGAAATATTTGTTCTGTGAGTTTGTAGTTGAACTGTGAAAGGGTGTTAAATAGCTGTTGCACATGTTGTAACAGATTTAGAAGAGAATGAGAAAACTAAATGCTATTTTTTTATGAACTTGTAGAAAATGTGGAATATGAATTTGTGGAACAATGTCTGAGTGAAAGAGAAAAGCTAATTTCTTGGATGCTGAGGTGCTGATATGTTTATGCCAAGATAGATTTGAGGTTAGAGTAATCCTAAGAAGAGAAATATCTTATCTTTCTTCTACATAATGTGGGTATGGTTGCAAGTAAGCCTGATAGAAAAGGGTTATTTTTTGTGAGAGATAAAAGGATTGTGTTTCACTATCATTAAATGAACATGGTTGTCAAAACCCCATTGAAAATGGTTTGGAGATTAGAATTCAGGATTGTGGAAGTTTTGGTAATATA
This sequence comes from Typopeltis vanoorti, assembly GCF_054136105.1. Taxonomy (NCBI): domain Eukaryota; kingdom Metazoa; phylum Arthropoda; class Arachnida; order Uropygi; family Thelyphonidae; genus Typopeltis; species Typopeltis vanoorti. The sequence continues at coordinate 81,071,516 of NC_143563.1, read as the reverse complement.
TAGTGCAAGTCAGATGAGAGAGAAGTGGAGTATACTGTCATCGGCAAAACTGTATATGCTTTTCCATCTATAATCACATATAAGGTACACCCAAACAGAAAACTGCAACCCTGTTTCAGAGATCAGAAGAAACACCATATGATGGGAACTTATTGGTCTCTATGTCAAACCTGATCAGATGCCTTAGCAGTATCAAGAGCAATCATTTGAGATTTCCCAATCTTTTCCATAGTTGTTCAGTGGTGGGGTAACCTAAGCAAGAAGATCCTCTGTTTAATGACAGTGGCAAATTCATACCTGTAATCATGTAATAATTAAGAGGTTTTAAGGTAGTATAGAAGTTGAATGCTAATGATTTTCTTCATTACTTTAGAAAGAAAATGAAACTGGACAGAATTCAGCTGTCCAGTTTCACTCATTTAGGAATAGGTTGAATGGTTGCTAATTTTCTGGCTGCAAGATAGATACCAATGGAAACAGGTAGTATTATTTTTATAATAAGAGTATAAATGCCGGCAAAGGTTGGTCGATTGGTAGAGCCTCTGCTACTAATGGCTCAGTTAAGTAAGTTTGAGCACGGTTAGTAGTTGGAAGGGGACCAATCGTTCGATGCTGTTGGCACACTCTCCCTCGGTGAGTCTTTGGACTTCCTGGAGGTGTCAAATAATAATAATAATAATAATAATTCTTGGCATCTTTAATTTATATTATGATATAAACTTATAAGATATTAAAGAGACTACAAAAATTTTCAATGCATGATGAATATTATTATTTATATGAGCACTCCATGGAATCAAAAGACTCATCGCAGGAGATCCACACTAACCTGTGCGTACACATTACCCATCATACCTCTCCTTGAACTTGTTTACTGTCAGAGCACTCACAACTACTTCTGGTAGTCTATTCTACTCATTCACCACTCTCCAAGCAAACAATCTAGCGTGCGCATGCACACACACAAAGTTCTAAGGGTGATCCCTAGTTTTTTTTTTTCTCTCTCTCTCTCTGCAATGAGTCTTTTGACGTCATGGAGTGCTCATATAAATAATAATATTCATCATGCACTGAAAATTTTTGTATCAATCTTGTAGTCTCTCTTTAATACCTTATAAGTTTCTATCATAATATAAATTAAAGATGCCAAGAAATTATATTCTTGGTTTAATCCTTTATCCAAGTATAAGAAAACAAAGCTTACGTGTGTGAAGTCACTTCACGACTGAGTTACATACTCAGTCGTGAAGTGACTGAGTGAAATTAATCCTTATGGACATGTATAATGCTATGCATTATGGGAAGGGTCATGTTCCATCTTTTCCATCTATTAACCTTTGCAACTGACACACACAATCAACTTATCCTCATAAGGAGCATTCCAGACCTTTCACCATCTTAGTCACTTGCTTTGAATCCTGTCCATCACCTCCTAAGAATAAAACAGTAACAGAACAGGTGTCATAATAAGGAGCATAATGCTTTGATACATTTGGAGAAATGCTATTAGGATCAGGAGACTCTTTTGGTGCCCAGTTTGAACAAGATTCTTTTGATCCCTTTGTGGTGAAAAATCAAAGGAAGCATTAAATATTTGTGTTAGGAATTGCAGAATTTAACAAGATTACCCACACAAGAATTAGAGAAAAGTAAAAATCAGGCAATTGACTTCTTTTTGTGGGAAACGATGCAATGGAACCATCCAATTTCAAAGAGATAGAAACCATGATTGCCAATTTCCCTTCTTTGAGTCTTTTCAAAATCAGTTTTCATATACTGATTATTTGCTTGTAGTTAGTTATTTCATGAGAATTTAAAGTAGAATAGGGTATAATGCTTGATCTGTGCAACTGGAAAAATAAAGCCAGTTGGAGTTATGAACAGCAAAATGTCAGAAGAAGATAACTTCCCTTAGGAAAGTTGGACTGACAGAAATCAGCATTGAAAGGAAAGCAATCAGAAAGCATTAGGAAAACAACAATTACAAGAAATATGAGTGTGGTCTGAAAAGTTCTTGGCCTAACAATGAAAAAACGAATTTATAATTTCAAAATTATTTTTATTTTTCAACATAATCTCCCTTAAGACTAATACATTTATTCCAGCGATGCTCCAGTGCCATTATCCTGTCCCTGTAGTGGTTCTCAGAAAGATCTGAAAAATACCCGTCTACAGCTGCAATCACCTCTTGATTTGAAGAAAAATGCTGACCAGCAAGGAAGAGTTTTAGTTTGGGAAGAGATAGAAGTCAGAGCAAGCCAAATCTGGGGAATAGGGTGGATGTTCCAACAATTCATAGTGCAAATCTCTTAATTTTCCCATTGCCAAAACACCTTTGTGGGCAGGTGCATTGTCCTGATGAAAGATGATTTTTTTCGTTCTGCAAACTGGGTCTTTTCTCACGAATTTTTTCGTCTAGTCTGGTTAAAAGGTCAGAATAATATTTCCCGGTTACTGCTTTATCCTTTTCAAGATAATTAATAAACAAAATGCTTTTAGCATCTCAAAACACTGATGCCATGATCTTTCCTGCTAATGGAAGCGACTTTGTCTTCTTTGGCACTGAACAACCAGTTTCTGTCCACTGTTTTGACTGCTGTTTGGATTCTGGTGCATAATGGGAAATCCACGTGTCATCCATACTAATAAATCGATGCACAAGATCAGTTTTATTCTTGTTAAAACACTCCAAGCACTGTTCAGAGATTTTCGTGCGAGTGTGTTTTGATCTGCTGTGAGCAAGCAAGGCACACATCCTGCTCAAAGCTTTTTCATTTGCAATTCTTCATGCAAAATATATCCTACACGTTCTTTTGATATGCCTATAGTCCCAGCAGTTTCACGCACTTTGACTCGCTGGTCATCCAATACTATATCATGCACTTGATTAATGATATCTGGTGTTGTTACACTTTTTGGACGTTCTTCACGTGGATCATCTTCAAGGCTGGTACAGCCATGTTTAAACTTGGCAGTCCATTTCTTAATCGTCGAAAACAAAGGAGAAGAGCACCCATAAACTTTTATGAACTTCGAATGAATTTCGTTTGGTGTTAAACCTTCTTTCACAAAGAATTTTATAGCTGTATGATACTCAATTTTATCCATTTCAAGGGATACAGACAACACTTTTGCTTCAGACAGCTATATAAAACAAACTACTTGATAGAATGACTTGCAATTTCACATGGATGCTTATGACAGATGTACCAATGTCGAAAAAAAAAAATATTGCCGATAGTGTTGCCATCTATGGTCAAGGCTGAGAGCTTTTCAGACCACCCTCATAAATGATATTTTCAGCCAAAATAGATGAAACATCGAAGATTTTGTTTGTTGAAAAATTTTACATAGAAGATAACATATACATATTTCACCTTCAAGACAGGAGTCAGAATATATTTGGGAAAACTGAAGTAGTTGAGTTTCAAGGTGAAATTTACATTTGTTAGAAAAACCGTGTGTGGTTTTGCAAACTGGAGGTGGAAGTAAACATCGCTGAAGTTGGTACTAAGACCATGTATATTTGTGAAGTGAATCTAGAAGGCTATGGGAGGTTTGTATTTATGTAATCTGTTTATCTTTGCTTGACTTTTCATGCTGGGGGATGGGAAATTTCTCTTAGCTCATCTGCAAAACTGCATTTCACTATTAGTTTAAATCCTACTGTAGCATAATTTAAAATACTGCTATCATTTTACTCTTAGAGTCATGCTGTGGTCATATCTCTGTGGATGACCTAATAAAAAATGTGATCAGCCTATTAAAATAGCATATATCTTTGATGTACTACATATTGGATAAGCTGTGAAGCAGGATCACCTTCAGTATTCATAGCCATACCAGTGTTCTACTTCCTGTCTTGTAGACAGTCTTCATTCTATCTAAACAGAAGTTTTACTAAAAAAAAACAACAACTTATATTTAGAAAATGTTCCACTGAGGATGTCAGAGACTTTCTTAAGGTCTAGCAGGATTAGTATTATGCACTGATTTTTATCCAGAGATGGTGGTACAATGTCCCTTTATCCATATTTATATCCTAAGGTGAATGATAATTTACTATGTTTTCTCTTTCTCCAACCATCTTGTAGCTGGCAGTGATTGTGGTAGTTTGTCTCGTTATTATATAGTTACGTTTTATAAAATGTTCAAATATAGAAATATAAATGGTATTTTAAATAGTGATTACTATTTAAATACTACTTTTTAAATGCATAAAACAGGAATAAACAGTGATCAGGTCACATTCCATCAAGAACACAGGGAACTTATAAGGACTTTTCATGTGGAGGTGAGTTAACCTGGTCTCACTGTGATGGCATTTTCCTTCTACAAAATAGAGAAAATGCACCATAAACTATATAGATTTAATAGCATTAATTACCTGAAGCCAAATTAGGCACTTGATGCACATATTAGTGAGGATAAGATGAGATATCACAGTGATAATAGTACATACAAGGATAAATGGCTAATTTTTGTTTATAGCACATAAGTTAGGTTTGATAATGACATTTTCAACATAGTTGGTGTGATTCAAATATATCATATATGAAATTTATCTACAGCAAGACAGTGCTACGTGAGATTATTATACTGAGGGATGAATAATTGGACTACATTATGAAGTTGATGTCATGTTCTGAGAGGATACTACTGTTATTGTTTCCAATAGCATGAATATATAATATTTTCTTATCATCAAGTGACCATATTTATCATATGGTAACTTAACAATAAACATCTCTACATACTTCTAGACAGTTGCTATAAGCTACACACATTGAATTTAAGGGTTTCTGTTTTATAATTTCAGATTTAAAATATTATTTGAATTATATTAGTAGTATAAAGAATTCTGCAGTTGACATATTTATTACAAGAATCTGATGACTGAAATAGCTAATGATTGGCTTTCACACTACAAAATTATTATAATATAGTCATGTAGGCAAGTTAAAAAAATTAGCAGCATGTTTATACCCAAATTAAGATATTTTGATTAATGGATAGTTTTTATCCATTACTGAATATTGTAAAGATGTTATTGTTTTATATTATAATTGTCATTGTTATTTCTTGAAACAAAAATTGTAATGCTGTGACAGATTAAGTGAAGGACTGATATTAAAGATCACTGAAAATGGATACATGCTTTCATATAGGTTCTTATGATTTTTGATATTTCTGAAATTTTAAATTTCATTTATTGATTTTATGGTATTTATTTTTTCTTAGTATGTCATTTTGTTAAACACTTGTCTACTGTGCTAAAAGCTCTTTTAGTTGACAAGATTTGTAGAACCTTATCAGAATACTTCTTTAAAGCATTACATCTAATTGAATAGTACTATGCTCATCTGGTAGATGAGGAAGGAGAAATAACGTAATCCACAGAATTGCTCACTCACTACCTCGTATTTTTAAGTTTTGTTCTTTTTATGTATTTGTATGTGTGATATGAAAATCTTTCATGTATTATTTAGTAATAAATGCTTTAGCAGTGTTTTACTGTGCAAGTAAGAAATAGATTCTGTTATTGCATATCATCATAAACTTCTGTTGATTTGTAAGAATACTATTGTGATTAGAATTTTTTTTATTTGTTTACTGTGTGTGACTCAGCTCACATTTGTAGAAACATGATCAATTGTGTAAGTATAAATAAGTAATGAAGTTTAGAAAATAGTAATACTGCTTTTGAAGTCATGTCATAAAGGTTTACATAATTTTATTGCTTACTTTGTAAATAAAATATGTTATATATTATTTTCTATTTTCCAGCATTAAACCACTAACAAAGAAGTCAAAAATAAATTATGTTTTAATTCGACTAGTTTTGTGAGAAAAAATCATTGTTTCACTTCATCAGGAAATAGAATGAATAAATTAAAAAAACTGCAAGCAAAGTAATAACTCTTAACATTTCTATTGAAGAATATTTGAAAATGTTTATACAGTGGAAAATATTTATTTTCTCTTTAGCACTTATTGCTGTGAATTATTTCATAAATTTAAATGCCAATGACATGCATTATTGATATTATGATATTGCATTATTGATGAACAAAAGCCAAATCTTGTTTTAATGCCAGTTTTAATTCAGTCTAGAATTTTATTTAAGATTATGTAACATTCTATAAGTGTTGAATTTTGTTTCTTGATTAGTCATTGTGTTATTCCTGCTTCCTATGCAGGGTCTGCGTGTTACTTAGATGTGACTTCTTGTTAGTACCACTCCCAACCGACCTTCTAGTCTGCCGCTGGGGGGGGGGGATATATTTTTAAAAAATATATCCCCCTGTGAACATACACTTCTAAGGGCCAATTTGCCTGCTTGCGGGATGAAAAATGCCAGATAAACTGGTGAAAAAAACCCTACTGCCCGTGCCCAAGACCAGCTAACTTGGCTATGCTGAGGAAGATCCTCACGTCTTCGACGGGAATCTAACCTGGGACACTCCTTCCCCAGGCATATGGTTGCGAAGTGCAAAGCCACTAGGCTAACCACGTGGACTTCTTGATTAGTCATTATAAGAAGTAATATTTACTTAGTCCTGGACTGCATCTGTCTAGGATAATGATAATCCAATTATCATGACTTGATTATTAAACATCATCAGGCTTAAGTGATAATTGTCATTCATGTTAATGGTAATTAGACTTTATCTTGAATTGCCATTAAGCTAAAAATGAGTGTTACCTGGTTGACCGAGTGGGTAGCATACCTGCTCTCCAACCAAGAGGTTCCTAGTTCGAATTCCACCATGGACATGCTTTTTTTTGAACAGTGATGTTACATGTGAATAACTAACTAAAAATGGACATTATTATTAGTTCTGTTATTTGTTAAGTTTCAAGTATGATAAGTTCTTAATATTTTGTCATCAGTGTACATGGCATTCTGAATATGGGTTTTTTTTAATTTATTTTTTGCCTTTAGATAAAAAAAAAAAAGTAAGGCATAGACTTTCTCTGCCATTTTTGCTTCATAGGCATTTTCCTAATTTATCACATTATTGGATTAAATAACAATTCCATTGCTTATATATTCTTAACATATTGACTTCCAACTACGAGATAATTCGTAGTAGGTAATCTGGCCGAGAGGGCCAACTACGGGTTATCTCGTAGTTTCTGGACTTGCCTTTTTCGTGCAGTTGCGAGTATATTCGTAGTATATAAGCATTACTAAGGATAGTTGGCTTCTGGGAAGAGAACAAAAAATCAAGGCTGGCATACATGAACAGAAAATTTATTCATATAGTGAAAATCAAATACAAAGTAATAGAACAATTTTATTTTTTTAAAACAACCTTCCACACAAAGTGCTGGCTTCTCTTCACAGGCTGGACAATAATAATGTGTTTCTCGTCGTTTTTTAGCTTGGGTACAAATTTGACATGGCTTTGTTGGACGCATTTTTTTTTGGTAGGTGGGATACTCTCTAAATAATGAACTTCTTCCAATCTAACTTTTTAGAAACTGGTAGAATCTCTTTTCCAATTAATGCTTCTCTAAATTTTATAAGTTTTATGCTAGAATTAGTTACTTTATGAAAAAATTTGAACGCATTGTGTATATATATTTCTATAATATGTAATGCAATTTTTTTCAGCCATCTAATGGTCTTTCTTAGAGCTGAGTAGTACCAGAGCATTTGATCTGATCGGTCAATTCTGGACATTCCCTTATTATAATCTCGAATTATGTTTGGTTTCATCGAAAATTTTCCATTGCAGTTGGACACCTCTACCATTTCAACAACATGCATATTAGGAATACAAAGTACTTCTCATTTGTCTTTCCATTTACATAATATAGCAGGACCATTTCGCTGCCAAAAACTTCCCCTGTTTCAATTTTCGATTTACCACCTCTATGGGATTTCCCGTTCTGTTATTACTTAGTGTTCCACACACAAGTTTTTTGTGCAGTCAATAATTTCATAAGAGTAACAGAATTATAAAAATGATCCATATATAATATGTACCCCTTATTGAGATATATTCCTCCAGTAAGTGCAAAACAACTTAAGTAGTGTGACCCAAATCATGGTTAGTTTCTTCAGATTTATCGGAGTAAATTTTTATTTTCATAACAAAACCATCGGACTCACACAGTTCATAAAGTTTGATTCCGTATTTGTGTTTTTTATTTTGTATATACTGGCGGAAACTTAATCTTCCACGCCACAGCATCATTGAATCTTCAATACAGACATTTTTATCTGGTACGTAGTTTTGGCGCATAATATTATTAAAAATGATTTAATATCGGGCTTATCTTGTATAGTCTGTCGGAAGATGGTATTGAGTTATCAGCGAAGTGAAAATAATGCAATAACAACTGGAATCTATTTCGACTCATATGTGATCACCAAAACATTATATTATAAAGTGGGTTTCTACTCCAGTAATGCTCTATTGTTGGAAAAGAACAAGGGCTCATTTGTAATAAAAATCCAATAAAAACTTTCATTTCTGCGAGATGAAAATCTCAGAAAATCAAGAGATTTACTCGTGGGATTAAACAAACGTAATAACCATCACTTTTGTTTCCTTATCCACTTAATAGTCCTTATCTAACCTTGTTGTTCCTGGAATGGCTCTTTCCATGCTTCGCTATGTTGTCCAAATTTTATTACCATAAGTCATTGCAAGGGGTATAGTAGTTGTAAATCTTTCTGTTTAAAGATTTTGATAAATTTCCTTATAACATAATTCCTGGTTAGCAATTTTCAGTGCTGTCAGCTAGAGTAGTAACACCACTGAAAATTGCAAACCAGGAATTATGTTTAAAGGAAATTTATGAAAATGTTTAAACAAAAAGATTTACAACTACTGTACCTCTTGCAGTGACTTATGGTAATGAAATTTGGACAACATGGCGAAGCATGGAAAGAGCTATTCTAGGAACAACAAGGTTAGATAAGGACTACTAAGTGGATAAGGAAACAAAAGTAATGGTTATTGCAACAATAACATTGAAATTATGAAATTATCAGCTTTATGGTCACTCGTAATGACTTGTCATAAATATTTATATGAATTCACTCTTTTAATTTATTTCTATTTTTCTATCTGGAATATTTCCTCTATGCATTATTGATTTGTCCATATTTATTTGTAGGCCTGTCTCTAGACTTACACAATTTAATTCTATAATAAAGTGTTCTAATTCTTTTTGGTGGTGATATAATATCATGGTCGAATCTTAGATTACTGAAGTACAGTAATCTTCAAATGAATGAACCTTCAGTTAATTGATCTTTGAATGGGTTACTGTGTGTGTGCGCGCGTGCATGCTTAACTTCTGATACTCTCCAAACTGTGGTTGGATAATTGAGGGATTACTGTAATCTCCCTTTATATTTAATCCTTTTTTTCTCCTTGTATGATACCTCTTTTCATTTTTATTTGTCCTCCATCTATATTTATTACTGCTGATCCATTCACATGAGATGATATATTGATATAAATATCATTTATTCTTATATGTTTTAAAGCTTTTAACATTTTACATAGATTTTGAAAATGCCTTTCACACCACAGACTTATTAAAGCCAAAGAAATTGGTATTTTATATTCTTGTAGATGATGCAAAGTAGAGAAAATTCTAAAGTGTTTTCTTGTTGTAGTTTAATATATTGTTTATTCTTGTATCTCCAAAAGATCGAATACAGGAAAAATCCTTTCATATAAGACAAATAATAGACTGAGAAGAGTTATAGGTCTATTATTTATGTCAGTTTTGTCACTTTTCTTATATAAGAGGATTTTTTTTTTTCAGTATTTCATCTTTTAGTTCTAATATGCAAGAGAATTCCCTTCCCCCTACATTATTTTTCACTATTTCTATTAGGATTGAAATTCAGGTACTTTTTTTTTTTTTTTTTACTTAATCATCCTTGTCTAGTGGTAAGTCTTATACATTGGCTATTCATAACTGTATTAACTAAAATAATTTAGTTAATATTCCAATATGTTAATAAGTCAAATTGCCATTGTCAGAGAAAAAAATATATAATGTAGATACGTGCATGCAGACATTACACAAAGTAATAAAGATGAAGCGTGTCAACTGAAAGTGGGTCTAAAGTCCTAAATAATGCCTGCTAGTGGACTAAATTGGGAGTCCTTAGCTGTTGGACTGAAGCATGGAAGATGAGAGCTTCCCAAATTTGGGACAGTTTCATGCAACCAAATTTGCTGAGGTTAGGATAGTTTCTTAAGGCAGAAGCAGATTCAAGGAAAAGTCTTTTGTATTTATATTTGCTGCAATGGAATAAAGTGGCTTTCTTCTAGTGTATTCTATGGCATCTAAAGCATGGTTAGCAAGTCCTGGTGGCTGTAGTGATGGAAATGGATATAATCCGTTCAGCAATTCTGATGTTACTGTCCTGCCTGTTTGGCCATAGCAGGATAATTTACAACTACTAAATCTGATAAGAGAAATGCTACAGTAGTTCTAAACTACTATGGTTACACATTGAAACTTGCTTCTTTACTTAAAGATTGCTCAGCATACCTTCCCTTAGACCAGTGATTCTTAACCGGTGTTCCCCAGAACACTTGTGTTCCGCGAGCTGGTTATAGGTGTTCTGCCAGTGAAAGATATCACATGACACTGTTCTGAGTTTAATTGGTTACTCTGATCCTAACAATGATGACTGCTTCGCATGTTGACTTCTAAACCAATAGAATATCGTTTATAGGTACTATTTTTAATGTGTAAAAATTAAACAATATTGGAAGAAAAGATTTCAAGTTACTTTCTTTCCTTAAATAAGCACAGTTATGACCAGATCCAAAATCCATTTGGCATAGTTAATACATATCGAGTTGTGAATTTTCGAAGCAGATAGTTCTTCTTGTGAATTTACAAGAAGAACTATCAATTACCTTGTCAACGGATCGTATTCTGAAAATGAAATTCTATGAAATAACTCTTGAGGAATTTTGGATTTTTTTCGAAGCCCAGCTCTCCCCACAAGGGCATCAAAATTTTGTTACAGTTTTCAACATCATATTTGTGCGAGCTCGGCTTCTCAATATTAACCAATATAAAAACTAAAACACGTGAAAGACTTAATAATATAAACAAAGAGATGAGGGTAGTTATATTACACCTGATATTGATGAAATCTGCAAAAGCCGACAAGCTCAAGTATCGCATTAAAATAAGTTATAATTTTTATAAAAGACAAGTCCATGCATATTTTTATTGTTAACTTTATGATCCTAATACTTTTCGTGTTCTCCAAATTTTTCTTATAATCAAAAGTGTTCCGTGCCTTCGAAAAGGTTAAGAACCACTGCCTTAGACAATGATCGTACCATTACACAGACTTAAAAAGGTCACCTTCTGGACTGTTGAAGTTAATAATGAACTAAAACTATATAATTCTAGACACCCCCCCCCATATATATATCATCAGCCATTTTATGTCCACTGCTGGATGAAGGGAAGCCTTCATCCAGCAGTGGACATAAAATCTTCATCACATTCACATTCTATTTATGAATTTTAGGTAGTCCATGAATATAGGCTCAAGATAGGAATGAATGGACTACCTAAAATTCATAAATAAACAAACATTTAGTCATGAAAAATCTCACACTGACATTGTGGTCAGTTTCGATGTCTTCTCTCTATTCAGTGTCCCACTTAAAGACACTTGAGACCTTGTTTCATTTAGCAGTTTTTCAGTAATTACTATTTCAATAATTACTGAAAAAGTTTTTCAGTAATCAGTAATTACTCCATACTTCAAGGATATCTTTTTTTCCTGTTTTCATGTCACCTTTATCATCTCTAACTCCTTTTACAGCACTCTTTTCTCCATTTCTAAGCTTCTTCAACAACTTCCAGAATATCTTACCACCTTCTTGATATTTATTTTTTATGTTCTTGCCAAAGTCCTCCCATGACTTTTGTTTAGCTAGTTTTGCACATTGTTTAGCTTTCTTACATTTTTCTCTGTATTCTCTAAGAGCACAAGCTGACTTATTTGCCAGGAACTTTTGATATGCTTTCTTCTTTTCCTTCACTGCCTCTTTAACTTCTTGTGTCCACCATTGAGTTCTGATTTTTCTATCCTTGCAGACAACCTCACCACATGCCTCTCTGGCTGTGAATGGCTTAAAGGGTTTTCTTCAAGGCTTGCCACTGAATCTCCAAGGTTTGGTTCCTGTTCTCAAAGTCTTTCATTTTTCTGCAAATAATCTTGTGTATTTTAGTCTACAGTTCACATCTGAGAGCTGCTCAACTTTTATTCGCTTTAAAACTTTCTTACATGTTATTCTTTTCAATTTTCAATATGAAATTCAATTTTATCCTGCTCAACACTAAAATAGTGATTGCTTCCCATTTCAAATCCTCTGTACACTCATGTGTCCTGCACCAGGGAGAAAACATCACTATCAACAATAACATAGTCAATGAGATTTTTCTTATTCCTTGCCTCTTCTCTCCAAAATACAAAATGATGGTACAACATGACAAAATTTGAAAAAATATTAAAATCTCAAACCCACATACCCTCCAGAACAGACTCTACACTGAAGCTATTCTATATATTTTATTCTATACTATACTACACTACACTGTTCTATATATTAACGACATCTAAAAAACAATCAAAAATTTTAAAAAAACACAACTTTTCAACCACTTACAGAACATATAAACAATTATCATCCCATATTCATTCTACCAAAGGCCAACCACAAATCCTAGACATGGCAGATGTTTATCTAATCCCTTGTAGTTGTAAATTATCTTACTATGACCAAACAGACAGAACAGCCAACATCAGAATTTGCTGAACATATGGACTATATCTGTTTCCAGGACTTGCTGACCATGCTTTAGATACCTGCCATAGAATACTTTCCCAAACTTGGGAAGCTCTCATCTTCTATACTTCACCCCACGGGACTCCCAATTTAGCCCTAGCGGCATTATTTAGGCCTGCCCTCAGTTGACATGCTTAATCTTCATTACTTAGTGTAGTGCCTGCATGCACGTATCTCATATATATTTTGTTCCCTGATGATGGCAATTTGACTTTGCAAAAATTTTGAATATTAATTAAATTTATTTCAGTTAATATATTAGCTTATGTTTTTAATCATCCTTGACTGTATATTCATTGTAATTTTTAATATCGCTTTCTCTGTAGTAGTTTTCAGTCTCTTTCTACTCTTGTATGAATGTGTGATTTATCCGTTGTTATATCCTCTATTTCATTCTTGTTATTTTCATTTGGATCTCTCTTTTTTTTTTTATTCTTTTTTTTTATGTTCATAATTTTTAGATCTCTTCAGAAAATTCCATTAGCATTTCTTCTCTTTCATTTTTGGGATCTATATTATTAATCACCACAGATGACTCATTTGAATATCTTTATTTTCCACTTTTGCATTAAAATCTTCTCAAAATATTAAAATAATGTTTACCATTTTTCTAGGAGGTTATGTATTTAGTCAGAAAGTTTCACTTCATCACTGTAGCTACTTAGAGAATGATAAACCTTCACTCTTCTTATCTTTTATTTAGTCTCATTATCATATTCTTTCTGATATGAATTTTATATCTTTTAACTATTTCTTTATTGTAATGAAAAATGCAACACCATGACGAGTTTTTGATTAAGTAAATGTGTGAACAGGTAAAACAAGTCATCTTGTTTTCCTACTTGTTACAAATAGGTGCCAATTTCTTATATTAGAATTATATTTCTTTATGTTCAGCTATATCTCATTTAATTTTTTTTTTTTATTTTATTTTATGTCTTTCTTTCAGTTGTACAATAGAATAAAAGAAAACTGAAATTATGAATTTCATAAGACTACTGATTTTACTGGTTCAAGTCAGCATCCTCCGAGCACAAAAGTAATTGTCAGAAATATCGAGAAACTACAATATTTCAGAAGCTGTGTGATCCTGTTACTGTGTGATAGCTTATGTGCTGGAAGAAACTCATGTTAGAAATTTAATGGAGTGAAAAGCACTAGGAACAGATTAAAAATAGTATTTAATTCTTCCAATATTTCATCTCATTTATGTCTGTAAATGAGACAAAATATTGGAAGAATTAAATACTATTTTAATCCTTTCCTGGTGTTGTTTCACTCCATTAAACTTCTAACATGAGTAACAAGACCTAGTCTCAGCAAGAGACCCTTCTAGGACTAGAAACAGAGGTAGCCTCTATTTTATCACCAAGTTTGAAATAAACACCTTAGTGAAAGTTTAAAATCATATGAAAAATTGCTATGGTTGGTATCTAGAGCATCGGTTTCCAAGCAGTGGCACACGTACCCCCAGTGGTATGTTCAGGGGTACACAAAAAATAATCAGTAATGGTGGAAAAACAAGTAAGCAAAATGCAAAATGTTAGTTATGGAACAATAAATGTAAGTTTGAATCACCGCTATTTTATAAACAAGGTATACAATTTATAGAAATGGGTTTAAAAGGGGTACACAAGTGGAAAAAGGTTAGGAACCACTGTTCTAGAGGGATTTCCTGATAAGCATAGCTGAGGAAACTAAGGGTTAAATAACATTTAATATTAAGGTACTGTTTACTATAGGATTAGCAACCTTTTGTGGCTGAAATTGACATTCGGTATGGTTGACCAAACAGATAGCATTGCCATTCTCCAATAGGACATGATTTTGAATCTCACTTCAGCCATCCTGCTTGTGATAGGACTAGACTAAAAAAGACTATTATAGCCTTTCATGGGCAGGACACAAAAAAAAATTATATACCGGGTTATAATAATTTATTTTTGTTCTCCAGAAATGCTGTTTTGTAAAGCAAAATAGCAATGAACTTAATAAATTCATAATTTATTTTATTGTAAGATTGGAACAACTATATTAACACCTTCCGAAAATAACATGAACGTTTGTTGTTCAAAGTTTTTCACTTGGTTATAAACTAGATTAATGATGCCAAGAAATTATATTCTTGTTTAATCCTTTATCGAAGTGTAAGTAAACAAAGTCTGTATGTGAAGTATCCTCATGACTAGGCTACTTGTATATAGAAGCAAATGACTTCACATTAATTGCCTTAGCATCTCATAATGCAAAGCACACATCCTTTCTGATGTATATAATGCTACACATTATCGGAAGGGCCACTTTCCAAACCAGGTAGTGGTGATGTGACCTTAATAAAGGTCAAAACCAGTCTGGGTAGCATCCCTGCCCATAATATATAGCATTATACACACCTGAAAAAAAGTGTCTGCTTTGTATTATGGGATATTAAGCCAATTAATGCGAACAAGTCATTTGCCTCTATATATAAGCAGCCTAGTCGTGAAGATACTTCACACACAAACTTTATAAAGGATTAAACAACAATCTAATTTCTTGGCATCTTTATTTAGTTATGAATGTTTGTTTTTGGGACTTAGTTCCAGTCTAAATAATATATTTAAAATTCTTTACATATATGTATTCAAGATACCAAGTAATTTTATATAAACTTGGTTTTTAATCCTATTTCCCAAGTAAGCAAACAGACAAGAAAGTCAAGTTTGCGCCTGCACGTAGTGCAAGTCCAAGGCAACTCGTGGTAAAGTTGGATAAAGCTCTGATCACTTTCCTTAGTATTTTTCCCTTAATGTAAAGCACATCCCCTTGCAGATATGATGCTAAACATTAAAGGTAATGGTCACTACCCATACTGGTTTTGACCCTTATTGAGGTCTCGTCAGTAGGAGCCAGACCTGAAAATGATAAGGTTGAAGTAATGCAGAGCTCATTATGAATTTTACCTAAACAAGTTGCCACAAGGTGCTTTGACCTTATAAATAAAATCTCAGGATGAGAGATAGATGTAGAAAGTTTTAATTTGAGTATATAAAATTACTTGAAAAGTTCTCGGCCTCGACCACAGATAGTAACACTATCGACAAGATTTTTTTTTTTTTTTTTCTAAGTTGATACATCTGTCATAAGCATCCATGTGATATTGCAAGTCATTCTATCAAATAGTTTGTTTTATACAGTTGTCTGTAGCCCTTGAAATGGATAAAATTGAATATCATGCGGTTATGGAATTCTTTGTAAAAGAAGGTTTAATGCCAAAAGAAATTCATTCGAAGTTCATAAAAGTTTATGGATGCTCTTCTCCTTCACTTTCGACAATTAGGAAATTGGCTGCCGAATTTAAACATGGCCGTACCAGCCTTGAAGATGATCCATGTGAAGGATATCCAAAAATTGTAACACCAGAAATCATTGATCAAGTGCACGATATGGTATTGGATGACTGGTGAGTCAAAATGAAAGAAATTGCTGAGACTATAGGCATTTCAAAAGAATATGTAAGATATATTTTGCATGAAGAATTGCAAATGAAAAAGCTTTGCGCAAGATTGGTGACACGCTTGCTCACAGCAGATCAAAAATGCACTCGCAGGAAAATCTCTGAACAGTGCTTGGAGCATTTTAACAAGAACGAAACTGATTTTGTGCGTAGATTTATTACTATGGATGACACTTGGGTTCACCATTACACACCAAAATCCAAAACAGTGGACAGAAGCCAGATGTTCAGCACCAAATCCTATCCCTGCTTACTTGGGAAATAGGATTAAAAACCAAGTTTATATAAAATTACTTGGTATCTTGAATACATAATATACCCAAGTTAAAAAACTTTCTACATATATATATATATATATATATATTATTGCAAATTGAAATTACCTCACATACAGCCATGGATCAGCTTTTGATATTTCTACCCTTATTTTAGTTTTCTATCCTGACATCCAGTTATATCAAGCTGTCGTCCTATCCCTTCTACAAGTAGGACAATGGTTAACCAAGTAGATAGTGTTTCATTATAAATATGAATGGTGCTTGTAGTCAGTGATTAGTCATGTATCAGTTAATAGACGAACCATTTAGCAAGACAAGACTACAGACCACTGCCCTACCATAATAATGATGATTATTTTAATTGATTTATTTTTTATTGTTAAACACAAATTTGAAGGTTTGATCCTACTTGCAAATATGAATATTTTGTTATCAGGCTTTGCATATTTCTAATGAAATAATTTTGGTTAATCTGTTATGCATTCTATATGTAACTTCCTTCTCACTTGTTCAATTCAGTGATCATTGGGTCTTAAGTTGGCCAACCTTGGTCAAAGGCTCTCCTGAGACAGTTGAGGCAGGGTGGCATTTCACTTAAAAGATTATATATTTAAAGTTTTGTAAATATTGCATTCTTTTTCATTAATTTGAAATGGTTTACTTCCATTTTGAATGGACCAAAATTTTAAATGTTTTAATTGGTTCTGCCATTCTCAGAAATAGCAGTTAGATAAAGATAAGAAGAAAGCATCAGTTGCAATTTAAAACATTATAAGCTCTGAAATTGTAATAATAGGCTTAATAATAAATTTTTGTTATTGTGTTGTTTATCAGCTTTCAAAATTTTACACCTTATCCCATCTCATTTAACAATACACCATTAAAAAAAAAAGTTATTTTAGTATACCACACCAATGGTAAGTGATTATTATTTTTTTAACTTTTTAAAAATCTTCAAACCATTTATTACATTAAAGTAGAAATTAACCAACCAGCTGGCTTGGATGTTGCATCTGTGTTCTAACTATAGCAACAAAATATATTGTTTGTTCTTGAAGTATGGAAGAAATTGCATCAGTTGATTTTAAATAACATCAATTTCCTGATAGGTACCCTCAAGGTATTTTCACACTACTATAAAAACACTACATGCTTAAATTTACATGATTATTAATCTCTATCCACAATTTTCTTCCAAATTATGAGGGTGGTCTGAAAAGTTCTCAGCCTAACAATAAAAAAACAAATTTCAAAATTATTTTTATTTTTCAACATGATCTCCCTTAAGACCAATACATTTACTCCAGCAATGTTCCTGGTGCCATTATCCCATCCCTGTAATGGTTCTCAGTAAGATCTGCAAAATACCCCTCTACAGCTGCAATCAACTCTTGATTTGAAGAAAAACACTGACCAGCGAGGAAGATTTTTAATTTGGGGAAGAGATAGAAGTCAGAGGGAGTTAAATCTGGGGAATAGGGTGGTTGTTCCAACAATTCATAGTTCAGATCCCTTAATTTTTCCATTGCCAAAACACCTTTGTGGGTAGGTGCACTGTCCTGTAGAAAGATGATTTTCTTCAACAAACTGGGTCTTTTCTCATGAATTTTTCGTCTAGTCTGGATAAAAGATTGGCATAATATTCCCTGATTATTGTTCTACCCTTTTCAAGATAATTAATAAACAAAATGCCTTTAACATCCCAAAACACTGATGCCATGACCTTTCCTGCTGATGGAACAGACTTTGTCTTCTTTGACGCTGAACAACCGGCTTCTGTCCACTGTTTTGGATTTTGGTGTATAATGGTGAATCCAAGTGTCATCCATAGTAATACATCTACGCACAAAATCAGTTTTATTCTTGTTAAAACGCTCCAAGCACTGTTCGGAGATTTTCATGCGAATGCATTTTTGATCTGCTGTGAGCAAGCACGGCATCCATCCTGCTCAAAACTTTTTCATTTGCAATTCTTCATGCAAAATATATCCTACACATTCTTTTGAAATGCCTATAGTCTCTGCAATTTCTTTCACTTTGACTCGCCGGTCATCCAATATCATATCGTGCACTTGATCAATGATTTCTGGTGTTACAATTTTTGGACATCCTTCACATGGATTATCTTCAAGGCTGGTATGGTCATGTTTAAATTCGGCAGCCAATTTCTTAATTGTCAAAAACGAAGGAGAAGAATGCCCATAAACTTTTATGAATTTCTTTTGCCGTTAAACCTTCTTTTACAAAGAATTGTATAACCTCATGATACTCAATTTTATCCGTTTCAAGGGATACAGACAACACTAATGCTTCAGACAGCTGTATAAAACAAACTACTTGATAGAATGACTTGCAATATCACATGGATGCTTATGACAGATGTATCAACTCAGAAGAAAAAAAAAAATCTTGTCGATAGTGTTACTATCTATGGTCGAGGCCAAGAACTTTTCAGATCACCCTCATAGTTCATTACTTGTCTGCACTCCATATTGTCATATCTAACATTTCGTGCTTCTAGGGCATGCTAACTGAATCAACCCACCTAGACCTTAGTCTTTCTCTGGGTCCCTTTCCTGCCATCTTGGCATCAAACACCTGTTTTTTATTATTATTGTTATTATTATCCAGGCCTCCATGGAGTCAAAAGACTCATCATGGGAGGTCCTTCCTAAGAAACACAAAATCTATCAAGACTCATCGAGAGGAGGTCCCCCCCTAGGAAACACAGTCTATCATACCACTCCTTAAACTCATTGACCGTTCTCGCTCTCACCACTCCATCAGGCAATGCATTCCATGTTTCAATCACCCTCCATGCAAAGAAACCAATCCTCACGCTTT
This sequence comes from Typopeltis vanoorti, assembly GCF_054136105.1. Classification (NCBI taxonomy): domain Eukaryota; kingdom Metazoa; phylum Arthropoda; class Arachnida; order Uropygi; family Thelyphonidae; genus Typopeltis; species Typopeltis vanoorti. Next base: position 81,052,035 of record NC_143563.1, on the reverse strand, counting down.
TACTCACAGTTTCCTTTCGTAACTTCCATTGATGGCCTCGTCATCACTCCTTCCCACTGTTCAACCAAGCGAAAGAACTCCCCAGTGTCAACCCTGTAACCACCTTTCAACAGTTCAAGTCTCAATCAGATCGCCTTTCCTTCTATCCACCAAACTCTGCAGTCCACATTCCCTCAGCTGATCCTCATAACTAACATTGTACAGTCGTGAAACCATCTTTGTTATCTACCTTTGTACCCTTTCTACAGTTAATTTATCCCCTTCAAATCCTGGAGACCAAATCTGAGAACAATAGTTCAAGTGTGGTCTGATCAGGGTCTTATACAACGGAATGGTAACTGTTTTATCTCTGCAGGTCAGTGTCCTTCTCATTATTGCAGCAATCCTCTGTGTTACCTTCACCACCTTTGCAATATATCCTCTAAATTTCTGGTTTCTCTCAGTCATCAACCTCAGATCTCTTGTCTCCCCTACTTCCTCCAGTATAACTCCTCCCATAGAGTATGCAGCATCCAATCGATGTTTCTCAAACCTCAAGACCTTACATTTTGCTGCATTAAACCAACATCCCCATTCATTTGCCCATCTATCTAGTTTATTCAAATCTTCTTGCAGGGCTACCACATCTGCACTATTACTAATAATCCTTCCCAGCTTTCCATCAATCCACAAACAACTGAATATTCCCTTGCAATTCACTGATATAAAGGTTAAACAATATAGGTCCCAGTACTGAGTCCTGTGGGACTCCACTTGTAACCCTCTGTCTCCTTGAAACTGCCCCACCATACACAACTCTGATACCTATTGGACATCCAATCCTGAATCCAGTTGACCAATCTGACATCCAGACCCATGTGCTGCAACTTAAATATCAGCTTATCATGTGGCACCCTGTCAAATGCATTTGTTAAGTCTAAGAAATTGGCAGTATATGCCTTTCCCCCATCTAATGCTCTTGTAACTTTATTATAAAAGGCTAGCATATTGCTAAAACAAGAGTGGTGCCCCTTCACAAATCCATGTTGACTCTCACAGATAACATTACCCTGATCTGTCCAATGTTGTATATGGTCTCTCACTACTTTCTCCAAGATCTTAACAACTACTGATGACACACAGACTGGCCTATAATTAGACACTTCCAGTCAGTTACCACCCTTATGCAGTGGCACTATCTTACCTTCCTTCCATTTCCTGGGCACCTTTGCCAAAGCCAGACTTTCATTGAAAAGCCAGGTTAAGGGCACTGTCAGTTCCCTAGCACATTCTCTCAAAACTCGAGGTGAAATACCATCCAGTCCCACGGCTTTACTGACATCCAGAGTACTCAGTATCTGAAACACACTCTCCTCCTGTACCTCTAAACCTCGAACCTGCCCTATCCCTCTAGTATTAAAACTGACTCCTCCAGGATGAAATACTCCAATAAAGTGTTCATTGAACAATTCCACTATGTCCTCTGCATCAGTCACTCTATTCCCATTTTTATCCCACAGTCATTTCTCCTCCTACTGGCCACATAGCAAAAACTCTCCCTAGGATCTTAGGGCCAATCTCCTCTCATATTCCAGTTTCGTCTTCCTTACCATACTAGTCACTCTTCTGGCCTGTGTCTTATATTCTTCATGCAGCTTCGCTTCACCTGTCTCCTTATATCTCTTCCATGTCCTCTTTACTCATGCAATTCCTGTTTAATATTGTTTGTCATCCATTTTACTCCAAATTGTGTCCTCTTCTTCACTCGTGGTATACAACTTACTATTGCTGCTAACAAATATTCTTTCACAATTTCCCACGCACTAATGATATCCCGGCCTTCCAATTCATCCCTCCATTAAACTTCCCAAAGCTGATGTCTAAGACTGTTATAATCACCTGCCTTATAATTCCACATACGTTCCCGTCTCTTTGATACTCCTGCGTGTCTATTCATTTTCCAAGTCAAAACCATATGGTCACTCTCTCCAACTGGTGGGAGAGATGTCATCTCAGTTGTTATCAACTCTTCTGATGCTATAACCAAATCCAAAACTCTTGAACCTCTTGTTCCCTCTATTACATGTCATGTAAGACATTTATCCCTTAAGAATTCTAGAAATTCCATTCCCTTATTGCTACATGCATCTTCCTCTCCCCAATTTATACTACGAAGGAGATATACGAGGCTAACCTTTCCTCTACCATTTTGTTCAAGTGACCATATCTCCCTAGATTAGCTCTGCTTACACATTCTCGAATGCTAACAGTGCCAGGTTCCTTTCTAATATCTTCATTTTTAATATGATTTTGCTAGTGATGCCATTTGTTCTGAACCCTCATATATGTGATCTCTTGTCTTTGATCAAGTGCTTTATTTCTAATCCAGCTGTTAGATCCATGACTTACAAGAGTGTTCAAAACAGTTTTATGTTACCACTTTGGTGGTTTGGCTAATTTCTCTCTTATTCTATATAAATTTATTCAGCTGGCTACCCACTATACCAGCTTTGCTTGTCCTGTTGTCTATTTCCAGATTTAACTTCCCATCTTACTAAAAACTGTGCCTAAATAGCTGAAATATTTTATTTGCTCCATAGGCTCCATTCAGAATGCACTCAATGTGTTCAATGTTTCTTCCTATTTTCATAGTTCTGGGCCTTTTATTGCTGATTTTGATACCAAATTTGTTATTCATTATAGTTAGAGAATCCTAGAGACCTGTACTGGATGTGTTTAGGAGTACATCATCTGCATAAAGTATGGAGCTAAGTTTGATATCTCCAATTCTAATATCAGGCATAATATCATCCTTATAGATGATAAATAAGAGTGGAGATCATGTGCACCCCTGTCTTATTCCTGATTTTATATCAAACCATCTTTCTGTATTTCCTTGAATTCTAACTGCTGACACTTACAACTTAAATACAGACAATGTATTGCTCTGTATAATATTCCATTTACCCTATGTAATTGTATTTTGAAAAGCTTTTCTTTGGGCACCTTGTCATATGCCTTTTCCAGATCTACAAAATTTAAGTGCAGATCCTTGTTGTATTCCCACAATTTCTCAGATGTTTATCATAAAGTGAAAATTTGATCTGGACAACTACTATTTGGCCTGAACCAGGCTTGTTCTTCTCCAAGTTTCTCAACCTCTTTTCAAGTATGCTTGCATCTTACCTGGAACACTTAGTAGAAAAATTTCTCTGCAATTCTCACATTCAGCTTTCTTCCCTTTTTAAGAGATGGGGATAATTAGAGCTCTGGTCCAGTCATTTGGAATTCAACCATATGACCAGGCCCTCTGAATTATGTTGAGAGGACCTGGTCAGAAGGTTAAAGAGTATGCAAAACTTTTATACTACATACTTAAGCATTTCTGGTTGAATATCATACACTCCAGCTGCTTTTCTGCATTTCAAGTTTTTGGCTTTTTGTACCTCAAGTATCTATATGTACTTCTCTTTGCATTCCTTTTGAAAATGTTCTAGTATGGTTTTATTCACTAATTATTTCATTTAACAGCCCAAGTAATTATTCCAGATATCTAGGATCTTCAGTTTTTGTGTTGCCTTTATTATCTTTGATTGCTTTTACAGTACTCCTTCCTCTGTTTCTTAGCTTTTTCAATAGCTTCCAGAATATTTTGCTACCTTCCTGATATTTATTTTCTATATTCTTACCAATGTCTTCCCATGACTTTTGTTTAGCTCTCTTACATTTTTCTCTGTATTATTTTGGTGCATCTGCTGATTTATACTGTTCTAAGAAGTCCAGCTGAGAATTGGATATGAGCTGCTTCTACCTTTGTGTTAAGTGGGACTTTCTGGAAGCAGATATAGTTGCCCACAAGGACAGCAACTCCTCTGTGGGCAGGTCCATCTATTGTCTTCTCCCTATGGATGACAGTTAAGTTTCTAATGCCAGATCATCAGAAGGCTTCAGATTTTTTTTTTTTTTTTTGCAAGAAAAAAACATGTTAGTTTACATTTCTGCAAGAAAACATGGATGTCTAGACCGAATCCACAACAATTCTGTTGTAGAACATTTTCGTTATTTATTTTTGATGGTGTCTGGCTTCCAATGTTATGAGGTATTGTTTTCATTGGCCTTGGTGGATGATCAGTAGTCATTTCTTTTTCATCAGGAAAAATATCCAACACGTCAAATTGGACTCCCTCTCTAGAGCACTAGGTGTATTGTTTTATCTTCTTGTGGGGGAACAGAGATATCCATCTTATCTATTAACAGATCAGGATGCATGTCCTCGGTTTCTAGGTTGCCCACATTTTGTGTTTCTTTATTAATGGATTTTCATTTAAGGGAACTAATTTTAAAATATAAGGAGTAAGCCAATATTGATATTTCTCTTTTATATGTTCTAAAGAGAGCAAGTAAATCATACTATATAGAGGGATGTGAGGAGGAAGGATCCAGGGGTGAATGCTGGTATTGAAATGATCAGGGAATGAGAGGTGTGATTGAAGTCTTATTAGTGCAATAATGAATTACTGACCATTTAAAACTATATACAGGTAACCCTTGTATAACGCGGATGTTATGTTTCACAGAAATGGTGCGTTATATAAATTGCGTTATGCGAGCCTCAGATCACATAGAAAAAGTAGGGTCATGGCTGGCAGAAGCAGGCATTCAGAGCATGTGGGTGGCACTACGAAGAGGGCGCCGCCACCGGGATATGGTTCATATGTTCATTTTTAAGAAACAAAATTTTTATCATAAAAACAAAAAATTCTTAGAATGATCAATATTAAAATAATAAATTTAGTTTAATCCTTTATCCAAGTGTGAACAAACAAAGTTTGCACCTGAAAATATCTTCAGGACTGAGGTAAGGTAGTACAACACTGGGACACTCACAGGAAAGGTGGATCAAGCCCTCAACTCCTTGTCTCAGTATCTCCCATAATGCATAGCACATCTCCTTGCAGACATGTATACTGCTATGGATTAAGGGGGGGGGGGGCACTACCGATACCGGTTTCCACCTTTATTGAGGTCTCGTCAGTGGGAGCCAGGCCCAGAGTGGAGACACTAAGGCAGAAGCAATAGGAGAGGTCATCCTTACCTATAGGAGTTGCCAAAAGGTGTGCAACCTTATTAAATTACTCCGGATTTAGAGAAAGATGTTGAAAGTTTATTTTTCACTTGGTTAGAATATAATAAATTTAGTTTAATCCTTTATCCAAGTGTGAGCAAACAAAGTTTACCTCAGTCCTGAAGATATTTTCAGGCGCAAACTTTGTTTGCTCACACTTGGATAAAGGATTAAACTAAATTTATTATAGTCTAACCAAATGAAAAATAAACTTTCAATATTAAAATAAGGCCGGATACACCGAATAAAAATTTAAAAAAAATTGTATGTTTACAATTTTGCAGCGAGAGCAGGCTAAATGCTTGTCTTGAGGATGTTGTGTCTACTGCAGTCTAAAGTGCAACGGTGAACAGTTTTTATGCGCAGAAACGAATTTTCGTACAAAACTTGTTGCTAGGTAATCATATCATATGACTGGTTACCTAGCAACAAGAGCCTACTGACAGTGCGGACTATTATTTCGTCTCTGTGTCGTGTAGTGTGATAATTTCTTGTGGGTATAAAATAGAAATGGAATCAAAAATTTAAAAAAAAAGTTATCCGGTGCACAAAATCGTAAGCGTCATGCTGCGAAAGAAGCAGATATTAAGAAACAAACTGGGGCTCTTAATAAATTTGTTAAAATATTCTGATGCAGATTGTAACCAACTCGATACATCCGAAATCAGAGTTGACGAACCGTGCACATCATCCAGTTTGCATGAAAGTACTATTGAACAAGACACATGATTTAAGTGAAAAACAGGAGAAGATGTAGCTGTAGTTGATCACGACACTAACACATTGTTAGTCTGTAAATTTAGATCCAGGTGAATGGGAAATATTGTTGAAAAATTACGAGTTGTTTTAATTGAAATGAGGCCTGTTCAAGAGAAAAATATAATATATCCCAGAGATAATACATATGGTCGTAAATTTGGCGACACGTATTATAATAGTAAAATGGAAAACGGGGAGCTCGTGCCAGGAACATGGCTCATTTATTCCGAAACTTTAAATTCTGTTTTTTGCTTTTGTTGCAAACTTTTCGCACCTACTGAATCAAGTAGTCTTGTAGAAGGTTATAAGGATTGGAGAAATCGTAAGTACAACTTTGCATAGACATGAGACTAGTTTAACTCACATGAAAATTTAATTAAAATGGAAGGAACTTGATAAAAATAAGAACTACTATTGATTGCAAGACTCAAAGCATGTATGAAATGGAAAAGGAACATTGGACGAGTGTTTTAGAATGCTTGATTGAAATTATAAAATTCTTTGGTAGCCAAAATTTAGCTTTTCGCGGATCATCTGATAAATTATATGAAAGGAATAACGGCAATTTTATTATCAATTCGAAAATCTAAATATTATTCCATAATTTTTGACCTGCAGAACAAATGACCATTATTATACTCTTTGTTTCCTGTGACAATGAAATTGTCAAGATCAGGGAAAACTTTTTAGGTTTTGCAGATATATCAGATTCCACAGGACGTGGTTTATGTGCAACAATAATGGAATAACTGGAACATTCGTATTGAAGACATGCGAGGTCAAGGGTATGACAATGGGACAAATATGAAAGGGAAAAAATATGGGCTCCAAAATTGGCTTTTGAACAAAAATCCTCCAGCTTTTTACGTGCCATGTGCTGCTCATACTCTAAATTTAATCATTAACGATGCAGATACGATTAGTTTCTTTGCAATTATTCAAGAAATATACAATTTCTTTTCATTCTCTCACAAACGTTGGACAATCCTTTTAAAGTTAGTAAAAAAATTTGATATTCAAACAGCCATCAGAAATGCGATGGGAAAATGTCAGTTAGGAGAAATTTACGATGCACTTTTTGAAATTTTAATAAAGAAACTCAGCATGAAGCACAAACATTATGTGCTAAAATATAGGACTACAAATTTATTTGCTCTCTTATAACTTGGCATGATTTACTTAACAGAATAAACCCCATGAGTAAAATGCTTCAAGACAAAAATATGAACATTACACTTGCTTTAGAATCTATCGAAAACTTAAAAATATTCTTACAAGAGTAATAAAAAAATAAAATTTTAAAGAAGTTCTAAAAACGGCAAAAGAACTGAGTGAAGAGGTGGCTGGAGAACAAGAATTTAAAACTGGTACGGAAGTTCGATAACGAAAGTAGACACGACAATTTGACTACGAGCATCATGACGAAACGCCAGAAGATAAATTTAGAGTGAATGCGTTTTATACACTTCTAGACGTAGCAATGTGTTCGTTAATAGAACATTTTGAACAACTAAAAACATATTATGATAATTTCAATTTCTTGTATAGATTATTACAAATTAACGAAGATTTACGAAAAAAATTGTGACGATTTAGAGATTCTCTTGAAGGACGGCGACAGTAAAGACGTAACTGCAATAGAACAATATGATGAGTTATGGGCTTTCTGGGATATTTTTAATATTCAAAACCCTTTCGATATTCTTAATTTTATTGTGTGCAATAACTCGCTACAGTAACCTTACCCTGTTACTGTAGCGAGCGGTGAACGTTCCTTTTCCAAGTTGAAATTGATTAAAACCTACTTAAGAACAAAGTAGGTCACAAAAAAGGCTTGTTAGTTCGCATTAATAGCCATTGAAAATGATATATGTGCGGAATTAGACGTTAAGACCATTATTTCTAATTCTGTGAATAAGAAATCAAGAACCCTAAAATTTTAATTAAAAAAATTTCAAGTATATTTATGTAATTTAATTTATTTTCTGTTATTCTGTAAAGATTGTATTTTTTGAATACTTATATTAAATATTCTAATTATTACTGAATTATTTTCTTATTTTCTCATCTATCTTGAATTTCTTTTATTTTCCTAAAAGATAGTTCCACTTATAAAAAATTAAGAAATTTTTACAAGTTACTAAGAATTTAGTAACTTGTAAAATGCAAGAATTTTTTTAAACTTTAGTTCAAATAAATTTTAACTTTAAAATTCATTTTAATTTTGTTAGCGATTCGGGTCGGTGAGAAGGCTATAATTCCCGTATTATTGTGTTCAACGATTAAAGTGAAGTGGCTTTATCAAAATTTGTTTTAACTTTTGAGAATTTTTTGAATATTCGGGTTTTTAACGATTATCCTGCCTAGCCAACACTCCCGGTTCGTTACATTTAGCGAACCAACGTGTGGCTGTTCTGTCAAAATTTATTTAAGAAATTTCAAATAATTTAAATTTTTATTGTCATAAAAGAACCACCCACGCCCGGATCGTTACAGGGGCGGTTAGATAGAAATTGCATGCGGGCGCCAAAGACCCTAGCGCCGGCAGTGAGTAGGGTTATGTTCCGAAATCTTTTTTTATTTTTAAATTATATAAACAACAATGACATATCCAACAAAAAAATATTTTTATTTAATTCTGGTAATTCATGTAAGTTAAGGAAACAAATACATAGTATAAAAATTACAAATTGTACTTAAACTTCATTGCACGTAATGCATAAATGTTTTAGGCAAAATAAAATAGTGAATATTTTAATCTTTCATAGCACGAGGATTGGTTAATAAACACTGGTTTTGTCATGTAATCATCTGATGCATTATTACAAAACAGTAGAGTAATTCTATCTTTGGATACTTTGAATCCAGGAGCTGATCTTTCATTTTTCGAAATATAGGTGCGTTTTTTTTTTTTTTTTAATTTTTTTCCCAATATATAACCCGGATTCATCCGCATTGAACACCTGGTCTGCACTAAAAATGTTTATAAACTTTGAGAGCTTTTTTTTTTTAATCAGATTTCCATCCATAGGAATTTTCTTTTGAGGTGCAATCTTCTATCGAAATCATTAGAGATTTTACCATTAGAATATCGCGTACACGAGCAACGCGCTTTGCACTTATCGTTGACCCAGCAATCAACACTTTCTCGGATTTTATGTTCATTCTGTTTGATTGTTCGAATTGTTGATTCATTTAAATTCAAAGTCCCTGCAAAAACTCTTGGTTTTTCTCCATTTTTCAACCGATCCAAGATTTTGAATTTTTTTTTCTTCAAGAGAAATTAATTTTGTTTTCAATGTTGGTTTTTTCCTTTCGTTGCAGTTTGTGGCCCTTACTATAAAAATAATTTTTAACACAAAAAAAAGCAAGCAATTGTATGTAATTCACCAGAAAATAAAGTGCTCAGCTTGAGATGAACACGCTTATGATTTTTAATGCACTTTCCTGGCAGAAACGAGGACAGTTTTCAACAATAAACGTTTTATACGGTAAACAATTGAGGTGCGTGCGTGCTAAAGGGTATGTCTCCTAATATAAATTCGCTACTTATAATTACATGCGGGATACAGGCAGACATAAATTTAACGAAGATAAAATTTGATTTTTAAGTCGCGCGGTGAAAAACATGAAAAGATAAAGAGTTACTACAATTTGTAGACTGTGTTTTTATCGGAACCGTGTTGTATAAGTACATTAAATAGGCTAAGAGGAGATGGGCTGGCCATATTGCCAGATGCTGTGACGGGAGATGGACTAGAAGAACAACAGAGTGCAGACCAATGGATGGAGCAAGACAAAGAGGAAGATGGAGAAGAAGGTGGAGAGATGAACTGGAACAAATTGCAGGAGTGAGATGGATGGGAGAAGCAGAAAACCGAGTGATCTGGAAAATCATGGGGGAGACCTTCGTTCAGCAGTGGACAGAACCAGAAGGTTGAAGAAGTTGTATAAGTACGCATTCAACAAGGGTTACTACAATTGTAGACCGCGTTGTATAAGTACCGCGTTATACGAGGGTTACCTGTATTTAGAAATTTATGTACAGTTAATCATACCAATACAACATTTATTTTACAAATGATATTTTATCTTTTTCAATTTAGCTACTTGAATACAAATTCTACCCCACGGTTCTGCTTTATGAACTGGTCAATAACATCGTCATAAAAACATAGTTGTAACTTAATTTTCCCAAGCAACACTCATACTTGTAAAGGCTGGCTGAAGCTCACTGGCTAGAGCTACGTTGACTGCGTATGGCCCTGTTTAAGCAACAGGGTGAGATGATGTGGAGGGAGCGGAAATGGCTATCCGCGCGCATGAAATCACAGTGCTGAAGCGAGGACCTGGATGCTCCCACAACCGAGCAAACCAAGGTAGCTTGACTAGCGTCGGCCTTCGATAAACAACACAAAGCTCAATTATTACCGCACAAGCTTAAAACGTCTTCGGTCTACAAAAACAAAAGCCTAATTGGAATGCTTATAAATGCATGCATTTATTAACAAATAAATATTACTTCTTTCTCAATTAATGAGCTTGTGCAACAAGCATGGAGAATTCGCCACTGGAAGGATGGATCTTATTGTCACTGTCTCTGCTGCCTAAAGTCCTTTACAATTGCCTTCTTAGCATGAGAGGAAATACCACTGGATGTTGCTTCTTCTGTGGTGTACTGCCTCTTAGTATGGGATGCTCTGCTTAGTTTTTATTTTTCGAATCTCCTTTCATCTTTCCATATTTGGCATACTTGTGGGTACACAGGGTGATCTCGCTCTCGCAATGAGGGCATTTCTGTAGTTTGCGCTTACAGTCTTTGTTCTCATGATCTTTACTACCACATCAGGCTATTTGAGAATGCCACACTTCTAGCATTTAAAATAGTGCAAAGGGTTCAGGATGTAGAGCCTAATTAGGCCATTGAGATATCCTAATTTTACAGACGGTGGTTAAGGCATCTTGAAAGTAAGGCCAATATTCCTGGTGGGAATCAGCTGCCCATCCCTACATATGATTCTTTTGTGGCTGTTACTCGTCTTTCAATTCAAAGCAGATCTTTTCATCTGGAACATCAAGGAGGTCCCATTCTGATGTTACTCCTTGAGATCAGTTCAAAGTTTTGTGGAGAATAATTGTGAATGGTATTCCCCCCAATGGATGTCGCACGAATGAGTTGCTTTGATTGTGTCTTGTATTGTTGCTTCTAGAAGAATTGGTCCCCTTAGTGGAGTTGTTTCATTGATTTTGTAGATATCTAGATACTGTCTTGTACAGTAGGATTATAAGTTCTTTCCACTACAGTGGAATCTTCCCTTAACTGAGTAACAGCCAGCAGAACACTTTTGTCATCCGTGCTGATATTCCATACTAGATGTTTGTACAACATCTGCTATCTCTTCACACACCTGAATTTCTTCCTTCAATGTAGAGATAGCGTTGAAAGCAGTGTTGCATTCACACACAAAATACATATTTCGCATACACATGCGCACACGTCATCCTTATGTACACGGTATTACATATCTTTTTCTTAAGAATCTCTTTCTCATGAAGATTGCACATCACTTTCATTCCCATCCTGGTTATTCTTCGAATTCTATGGCCCATTTTGGCATTTCATCAGCGACGTATCTTTTTTTTTATATTTCCCATGCACTGCTGATATCCTTCCCATCTAGCAACTGATACCAGAGAATCGAACCTAGTATTTTTCTCAGTTGGTCATCATTTCCTGCATGAAGTTCATCATGTAACATTTTCTAAATGAAATGTCCATACACTTAGTGATCACACCCTGACAGGGAAGCATGATCACTAAGATTTATTTGGCGCTGCATTTCATCGTCACTTGCAGCTGGTCCACTAGGTCTGTAGCTATACTTCCTTTTTTTTTTTTTTTTTTTTAATCTTTGTACTGTTTATCGGCAGTACTACCCTTACATCACGTCCAGACTTGATATAGGCCTAAGCCTTTACAAGTGTTTCACCCTATGCCTGTTCGAGTTATCATAGTAATCATTCTCTGGTGGCAATGCCATGCCACCAGTGTGCCCTGTAGGGCCCTCAAGGAAAGAACTTTTATATTCTTTTGCGTAAGCCCAAGCTGTTTTAAGTCCTTATAACTATCTGCACTCCATACGCCATGTAGAGAGATGGTGGCGCTGGTAAACCTCGGAGTTGCCACATGCTCTTCACGTATCTTACTAACTAGATCTGGGTTATTTTTATAATAATTTACTTTATTATTATGGCTATAGGCTAGTGGGCGCCCTGTTCCCATCACCTGGGCATCAACTAACCAAACGTCGCCCTTTTAATCACTAAGCCTGGCTTACGCAAACCCGCGGAACTCCTATAATGTGGTTCCACCGCAGTCTCCCAACCTTTGTTCTTAAAGTGGTTGTTCAGAATGGAGACCACGGCATTATGCCTCCTCACGCGGACCCCCATGGGTGCGGAAGCAACACTGGATATGAGACAATGTCTCTTTGTAGTGGCAGCCAGCCCTACAGTTGGAGTTGTCACTACCCCATCGAGCTGTGCGGGATCGAGTAGGCAGGGCATTGATCCTCGTCCTGATAAGGTCAATATACTCGAACCCAGGGAGGAGTCTGGTGCCATCCCTTACTCAATCATGCTGGGGAGACACCAGATTTGACTCTTTTAAAGGAGCACCATCTACAGAACAGTGCAACAGAGATGCCCATCTCTTGTGTTCTGCGTGTGCTGACTCGATTAAAGTATTTAATCGAGTCAGCACCTGCTTGTATTTAATTTTGTTAGACTCGCCTCAGACCAAATAGCCTCACACTGTTTGCTACATGGAAAACCACTCCTAATATTACAACCATACTATCTACCATAACAACTCAAATCATCTGCTATCATTAGCAACCCAATCCGCCTCTCCTATCTTGTCTATCCTTCCTAAAAACACTACTTTTACACTCAATACCAGTTAGTACATCTGCTTCCAAGAGCCGGTTCTCACTGATGCTAATAATGAGGCCAAAATGTATCCACTAAGATGGGGGGGGGGAAGAAAAACCTTTGTTTTTTATACTCTTGCATTCGTTTACAGGCAGTAATTACCTCCATACACTGTACTCTGCATAACCCAGTTGGACAATTTCAGATTCCTGTTCATGTCTAATGTTTTACTTATGCAGACATTCGTACCATGCTTAATTAGTCAGGACCAGAAGAATACACAATCATCGTTTCATCAAAATCACCCAATTATCGATCATATTTGTGTCATTAATATAGTGGTATAACTTATCGCTCTTAAACTGAGATTCCCACCATTCCTCCCATAATCATCCAGTTTCCCCGACCCCATGAAGTCTCATGCCAATAAATAATTCCTCGAGACTCCCGATACCAAACACATTCAAGTGCAGGCAGATCCTCTTATATTGATCCATTCTTCCTTCAAACTCACCCCACATATCCAAAAACTCGCAACCATTATCTCTACACTGCCTACACATCGAATCGTCTGTCTTCAGAGCCCGTCTTCTTAATTCTATGTTATTATCATTAGGCAATATCCTATTTTCACTTTCTCACAGTGGCAGATTATCAAATAGACGCGCGCGCTAGACGGTCTCGTCATCTCGAGAGGCTTCAAATTTACATAGCAAAAATTTAGTGAATCTTTACATTTATTTATTTTCTAATATATTTTTAGATAGCTAATATTTATTTTCTATGATAACATCGATCAATTTGCAGATTTAAAAGCATGAAAGGTAAGTTGACAAATTAAATAAATAAAGAAAAAAACTTATTATTTAAAGATTTTATTGTATTTTCAATATAAAAAAAAACACTTTTACCTAAAGGGCCTTTATAACAAATTGCGCCTAGGGCATCAAAGGAACATAATCCGCTATGCTTCTGAACTTTCGCTTCTTCTAGCTGCCTTTCATATCCTCTTTCTCATACTCTGTTTATCGCCAGACGAATTGTTTTTACTCAATTATCCTCTCTTTTACTTTTCTGCTTTTTAATTACAGTTTTCCGAGTGATGAAATCATAATGTTAAGACTTAAGTAGTAACAGTCATCAATCGCATGTTTATAATTGAATCTCCACACTTGGTTACAAATTAAACTAAACTTGCCAAGGAATTATATTCTTGTTTAATCATTTATTCAAATACATGAAATAAAAGTTTGCGTGTGGAGTACCTTCGCAACTAGCTTTCTTGTATATAGAGGCTGGTGACTTCACGTCAACATATGACTATTGCATTAATTAAATTTTGGTATCTCTTCTGGATCTGGCTCACAGTGATGAGACCACAAAGTCGAAATAGGTCTGGGTGGTGATCCCTCCTATAATGCATACACGTTCGAAAGGCTCTGTGCTTTGCATTATGCGATACTGAAGCAATTGACTTGAAGTCATCAGCGTCTATATACTAGTATATCCTTCCGACGTTGTCCAATTCCCTCATCGTCTGACTAATGATTTGCATTAGTCTAGATATTTTCGAAGTTAAACACTCGATATCTTGGTTAGTTTCTGAAACGGCATAGTTATGATCAGTGGGGAAAGTCACTTAGTTTTTATAATACATTATATTTTTATATTACATTATACAACAAAATGTCAAATATATTCATGCTATAAATGCACGAAAATCAGAATAATTAGTTTATATAACATAAAAAAAAAATAAAAATCACTAGACTTCATAGAAACGCGTAGTAGATAACGATATATTTAAAGAACGACTTAACACGTAAAAGAACTTGCAATTTATTTATAACTCCTATCTATTTCGCTCTGTGAAATGAACATCATTTAAGGAGAGAGAGCAAAAGAATTGGGTACAACATTTAAAATATGAACACACGAGTGAGTTAACACCATGAGTCATACTTTAATGTGTTTCAGTCCCAGTTGCATTGAGACAACACTGTTAAGGTTCCAAGGAACCGAAGAAAACTAAGTACAGTGCAGTTTAAAAAAATAAAAGTAATAAAAATTATGAATAATTCATAGGATTACTTCCCAAAACTTAGAGTAGGCATGCAATCTGTTCGATTACGACGATGTAGTGTTTCACGCGTTTTAAAAATATGATCGAATTTAAACCTACTATGGTGTAATATATCTTTCCAATGAACTCTTGTTTAGTGTTCATGGCATGAAAAGCGAGGCCTGAACCTTCTGATTCCAGAAATCTTATATATATAATCTAGATGTTCTTCGATTCTGATCTTAGCAGACTGGTCAGTCAGTCTGTCCAAAGCAGCGAACTCGACATGAACACTTTACTTGATAAAATGTAAGGACAGTGCAGGCAATCTATCCTTAGTTGACAGTGGGAAAGAATATAACTTTCGCGCTAGTTTGTCTTGTACCAGTGGCGCACCCAGAGGGGAGGGCCAAGGGGCCCGGGCCACCCCCAAAGAAAAGGAAAAAACACTAGAAAAATTTCCAAAAATCTTTTCCTAATTAAAATTCATTTTTTAAATTTATGTTGTGTGCTACTTATGAATTAGCGATCACTGCAGATGCTCAGTTATAGGTCGTATGCGATGTGTAGTGTGTATTCACAAAACGTCTACTCAACTCGCTCTCCCCCAAAGGTTAAATCCTGAGCGCTCGGCCCCTTCCAAGATTAAATCCTGAGTGCGCCACTGTCTTGTACACAGAGCACATGGAATGCGTTCTTCAGCTACCCTTCTATCAGAATTAGATAAAATACTTATCACTTTGTTGTCTAATGGATATAAAGGAAACCGCCATTCAGAAAGTAATTGATAATTCTTCAGCCAGACTGCAATCTGATGTGAAGAGGATTTTCTTATAATACTTGGATTCTCTGCAAATACAATCTGTATACTAGTTTCAAAACAGCACGAAAGTTATCTTCTTTCCTACCATCTACTAAGGAAAAATTGCCTGTGCTATCATTACCTGGTGCCTATCAAGTACCCTGTTCACGTCGAGTTCGCTGCTTACGGAATCTCCATGGAGTCTGGATACTCGTTGTGGGAGACAAAGTTAACCATTATACACACAAATCCTATCATACCTCTTCTTGAATCCATTCACTGTCAGGGAACTTAACCAGTTCTGACAATGTATTTCACTCTCCTCTCAAAACCGGTCCTCACACCACTACCAACCAAACTCTTACACAACTTCCACGGATGACTGCTATTGATCTATGATCTATTGATGACTGCTATGGCCAAATCCATAGCCCTTATAAAGAGAGATAAGTTCCCTATCTTTACTTCTCTGCATGTTTTTCAACATCCAGGTAATCCTCTGAGCTATTTTACCAACTTTTCCAATATGATTATCCCGAAGGCCTTAGCCTCATCATTTCCCTGCAATGTGATAGACTATATGCAACCTTTTCAATCCGAAGTATATAACCTTATGTTTTGCAACATTAAATTGACAATCATTATCCTTTGTTCACAATGCCAATTTATTTAAATCATCCCGCAGGATATCTACATCACCTTTAACAACTATTGCTTTCCCCAGTTTTGCATCATCAGCAAACAACTGAATATTATTATTATTATTGTTGTTCCGGGAAACTCCAAGGAGTCGACAGACTCATCGAGGGAGACCCTAACATCATGTCAAGAACAACTATTCAACATTCACACAGTATCTATCATACCTTGCCTTGAACTCATTCACGGTCGTAGCACCCACAACAGACTCTGGAAGCTTATTCCACTCATTCACTACTCTCCAAGTAAAAAACCTAGCTCTAACACCCTTGTCAACCACGCTCTTGCCCAGCTTCCATGCATGGCCCCTAGTCCTCCCACCACCAGTCATATTTTCAAAAATATCTTCTGGCTCAATCTTATAAAAACCCTTCAGTAATTTGAATGTCTCAATCATATCACCCCTCCTTCGCCTATCGTCCAATTTCTGCAACCCACAAATCTTCAACCTATTCTCATAAGGTTCATTCCACAGATCTGCTATCATCATGGTCACTCGTCTCTGGACCCTCTCCACTTCCTCCCCATCACGAAGAAACCCTGGTGCCCATAACTGGGCACAGAAGTCCAGATGGGGTCTTATCAAGGCTCGATACAGAGGAACAACAACTTGTTCGTCTCTGCATGTTAAAGTATTTTTCAGAAGCCAAGTGATTTGGTGAGCTGTTTTAGTCACTTTTGCAATGTGCCCCCTAAACTTCAACTCCCTATTCACCAACACTCCAAAATCCCTGGCCTCATCAATATCCTGGAGTACGGTTCCACCAATGCGATATACTGCTGCTATTCTTTTCACCCCAAAGTGCATAACTTTACACTTTGCCACATTAAATTGACATCCATTTTTCCTAGCCCAGTCCTCCAAACTATCCAAATCATCCTGTAAAATTTTGACATCCATCCTGTGCACTCACAATTGCTCTACCCAACTTTGCATCATCAGCAAACAAGTGAACACTTCCTCTCAAATCCTTTCCAATATCATTGATGAACAAATTGAAAAGTAGTGGTCCAAGAACAGAGCCCTGTGGCACTCCACTAGTCACAAGACGTCTTTTAGACTCCACTCCTGAATAAACCACTCTCTGGTATCTCTCCTTCAACCACCCACTTATCCATCTCACTACCCCTATATCTATCCCGATCTGCTCCAGTTTACTGATTAGGGTTCCATGTGGTATCCTATCAAAGGCCTTGGCAAGGTCCAGTAGTATCCCTGTAAACCCATTACCCCTATCCAGTTCAGCCGTCACTGTGTTATAAAACGTGACCAAGTTACTGAGGCATGATCTACCCTTCACAAAGCCATGTTGTCCCCCATACAATATCCCATTTTCATCTATCCAATCCTGTATTCTTTTCTTGACTAATTTCTCTAAGACCTTGACAATGATTCCTGATATGCTAATCGGTCGGTAATTTACAACAGCAGTCTTGGAACCACCTTTATGCATTGGAACTATTTTCCCCTCTTTCCACCCGCTCGGGACTAACCCAGACCCGAGACTCAAATTAAACAAAATGGTCGAGGGTACTGACAATTCATTAGCTGCTTCTCGTACAACACGAGCTGGTATACCATCCAATCCCACAGATGTATTGACATAGAGGTTATGCAATAGACTACTCACCTCCACTTCATTCACCACAATTCCCATATAATCTACTGGTTTATTCGTTTCTGCAATGTCACCACCTGGATGATATATTCTTGCAACGTGTTCACTCAGTAACTCAACTATCTCAACTGATTCAGTTACCTCCCTACCATCGGCATTCTTTAAAATCATTCTGCTATGTACATTTTTCCTTTTACTTGCTACATATCTAAAAAACTGTTTATGATTCTCTTTAGCCTGCATGGCCAATATTCTTTCGTAATCCTTTTTTTGCTTTTCTTACCACACTCGTTACCCTTCTGGCCTGCGCTTTATACCGTTCATGTGCCTGCCGGTCACCTTTCTCCTTAAATTCCCTCCATAGTTGTTTCTTTTTTTGCATTCCATTTAACCCCTACTTGATTTATTATTCGGACTCTAGGTATACAGTCAGCCATTGCTTCATGCAAGCACTTCTTAACTACCTCCCATGCACTATCAACTTCTAGTCCTTGCAGTTGTACATGCCATGGCACTGAACCAATCAAACTCCTATGCTTGTCGTGCTTTCCAGCCCGATAATTCCACATGTACCCTGTCTTAATTGAAAATTCTACACCTTTAGCCACCTCCGAAGTCAAGACCCTATGATCACTCTCACTGATTGGTAGCAATGTGGTCATATTTGTTACAGCCAAATCCTCAGATGTAATTACTAGGTCAAGCACTCTCTGACCCCTAGTATTTTCCATTACATGCTGTCGCAGATAGTTATCCCTTAATAACCGCATAAAATCCAATTCCTTCCTCCCGTGTGTCCTCTCCTCACTCCAATCAATGCGACCATAGTTGAAATCTCCCATAATAATCACCCTCCTTCCACTGAGTTCTTCTATTTGCTTGTGTATACTGTCACCACCATCTTTTCCATCACCTGGTCTATAGCAGCACCCAATTGTATATTTAGTTCTGCTAGCCATAATCTCACACCAAATGGCCTCAAATGTGTTCTTTTCTCTATCATGCAATTCAACTTCTATTCTCCTTGGCTGTAGCTCATCAGCTATCATCAACAATACTCCTCCCCCATTTTATTCTCTCTGTCATTCCTGAACACACTATACCCATCACATTCAATCCCACTAGCTATATCATCTACAGTCAGCCATGTTTCACTAATACCAATAACCTGTGGTCTGGAAGTGCCAACCATGGCCAAAACCTCCTCCTTCTTGTTCCTAATACTCCTAGTATTAGTGTACATGAATTTAAGACCCCCATTAGCCCCAACTCTACCTTGATGCCTTATATTAACTATCCCACACTGATTTGTTGTCCTTATTTGCTCTGGCATATTATATTCATTCTTACATTCAACTGGCCTCCCTGAGGACTGTATATCTACTCCCCCCCCTTAACAAATCTAGTTTCCCTGAATTTGTACATCCACTACATTCAGCAACACTTTCTCAAGTCTTCTTACACCGTAACCATTCAAATGCAAGCCATCCATCTTATATAGATCCATTCGCCCATCAAACTCACTCCACACGTCCACAAATTCCACACCACTCGTCATGCATAACCCATGCATAAAGTCATTCGCAATTATGGCCCTCCTTTTAAACATTTCACTGTCATACCGTGGCAAAAGACTAATCATTCTAACTCTCTCACTCTTTTCTTTTGCTACCTCAAACAATTCATTCAGGTCTTCTATCATTTCCATTTACTCTCCTTTCAAATCATTCGTACCTGCCACAACAATCATTTCTTTCACCCTTTCCTTTTGCTCTCTAATAGACCTCTCTAATTTGACAAAATCGCACCAGGTTGGTACGATTTTGTCAAATCCTCTACTAACACACCTCGTACTAACGAGTCTCCATACAGCACTCTATCCTTCATTTTGTTCATGTTCACATTCATACGTCTATTTTTCCTGTCATACCTTTTATTATTGATTGGTTCATTCAGTCGACTTTTGTTCATGCACTCTAGCTGCTGTTTTGCCCTTTCTATTGCACCATTCAACAACGCGATCTCACTCAATGCATCTATCTCATCTTTTTTATTCTCTGAGAAACCATTAATACTATCATTCACACTCTCACAATTCTCATGTACAACCTTGCCGTTTCTTGTCATATCCCTATTTACTTCATTCTGAAGTTTGACAAAAATATCACACTCACGATCCGAAATACACTTCAATTCCTCATTCTCTCTACATTTTCTACACACATTCAATCTTTTATTATCATCTAACCGCACTCCGCAAAGCGTACATTTCACAGCTAGTACACTGGCTCATTTCTTTTATACTACCGTTCTTTGATAAAGATGGCGAACCATCATTACTGGCCACCATTTTCCTTCGTACAGTGCCATACTTATTTGCAACGTGTTTTATCAAATTATAAGTTATAACACACCAAAAACACACAAACAGACGCACTAAAATACGCAAGGCAAACAAAACTACGCAATATTAAGTAATTTTGTCAACGATAACTGAAAATAATACTTATCTTATCAGGAGCTTGCACGAACACTCAGAGCTGAGACAGAAAACAATATTCCCTCTTAAATCTTTCCCTATGTCATTGATATACAAATTAAAGAGTAGTGGCCATAATACCGAACCCTGAGGTACTCCACTAGTCACCATCATTCTCGTAGACTCCATTCCACCATATACTACTCTCTGGTATCTGTCTGTCAGCCATTTCCCCCCCCCCATCCATACTACTAGCCTCATATCCATTCCCATCCTCTCCAGATTTTGTAATAGAGTTCCATGTGGTATTCTGTCAAATGCCTTTGCAAAGTCGAGCAGTATCATGGTGTAGCCATTACCTTTATCCAATTCTGTTGTCACTTTATTATTGCTAAGATAGGACCTATCTTTTACAGAGCCGTGCTGCCCACTATAGGGTATTGCATTGCTATTCAACCTTTCCAATACTTTAACAACCACTCCTGATATATCAATTGGTCTGTAATTTGTTAGCCCCTGTCTTGGAGCACCTTTATGTAATGGTACTACTCTCTTACCCTCTTCCCACTCCCTTGGAACCCTACCAGAGCTGAGACTTAGAAAACAATTTCACCAGAGGTAATGCCACATTCTCTTGCACATTCTCGTAGTACACGGGCTGATATGCCCACAGCTATGTTCACATTCATATTTTTTTTAATATGCCGAACACCTGCTGTTCGTCTACCTCAATTTTGATATGTGTCTGTAACATAAGTAGTATTCCAGATATCTAGAATCAGAATGTTCAGGACTTGCTTCGAAACTAGACAGCGTTGGAATTAAACAACAATGTTACACTATAGTACACTTAAATTCGATCGTCTATTCCTTGAAACGAGTGAAACTAGACCATCGCCGTAATCTTATTCGAACAGACTACATGTATATCTCCAAGCTTTGGAAAGTAATAACTATAAACTGTTACTATTTTTATTGATTTATTATTTTTAATTACACAACCATACCTGGTTCTTTGAAACTTTAACACGTCTCAGTCTCACTCTGCTGAGACCGAGACGTGAAAGTACGACTGTTGTTGTTTGACTTTCTCTTGTGTTCATATTTGGAATATCACAACTGGTCTCTTCCTTGATGATGTTCATTTACAGGGCGAAAGATATAGGAATTGTAAAGGATATTAGAATTTATTGACACTTTAAGTCATTTTTTAAATATCACTGGTTTCCTTCGTAATGTGATATAGATGAAAAATAACATTGATGGTTGTATTCCCCTTGTATTATATCTATTTGCATCAGACCACCTTCCCATACCTCCTTGAATTCTAACTGCAGACTTAAAACTCAAATATAAGGTGAACCCAGCTTGCTCTTCAAGTTTCTCTTAGGCAATGTTTCTGAGGTATGCTTGCATAAATCTTATCTGGAACAGTCTGAGGAGTCAGTTGCTAAATCCACGCTTTGCAGACGATAACACTAACGATGTTTTACTGGCTTAAATGAGGACATCTGTTGCATGTTGATAAAGAAAGGTTTGGAATAGCCAAGTCCACCCATATCATTTTCGGTCCCTGGGTAAAAATTACAAATAGAAACTTACATGCCCTGTATCTAAATATTTAAAGGTTATAAATTAAGCTCAAAAACTGTTAAAGAAAATAAGTTATATTCTCCTACGCAGCAAATGTATCTTCAGAACGACAAAAATCGAAAAATGTGGAAGGCTATGGTTTTTATTTTTATATAAAGTCAGGAAAATACCAAAAGATGGCTGAATTCGATTATTATTTGGCATGTCTAAAGGTTACTTGCTCACATTCCATGACAATGTTACCATTCAACTAGACAAGGGGAATGGATACACCATGATACTTTTGGATTTTTGCTTTTGACAGAATACAGAATGGCAGTGTTGCATAAATTGGAGAATATGGGTTTGGATTATAGAATATTAGCATGGATAAGAGGATGGCTGACTGACATCAAAAAGTAGTTATTATTATTATAATTACGGCTATTTTGCCTGCTTCAGTTTAGGAGTGCCCTTGTTTAAATGTCATTGGCTATTTACTCACAGATTCTTAGGGCATTGTAGATGTAAGTTTACCAAAACGTATATGTAGCATAAGAAGAGAAATTTACACATACCTTTTTCTGGGTGTTGCGGCTTTTCTTCTTTATGCGATGTCCAAAAACTATTGAGTGTGTGGAGGGGGGGTAGGCAATTTGGGAGAATTAAATTAGAAAAACCCGGGTTTTTTTCCAGTAATATATATATATTATATTATTATGTTATATAGGGTGGGGGAAAGGTGAAAGGGTTGATTATTTATATAGGGGGAAGGGGAAAGGGGGGAGGTTGACGGGGTGCGGTCCGTTTCGACTATTCTCGGTCGTCATCTGAACACATTGGGAAAGTGGATGCTATGTCAGGTCGGGTAAGTGCTTCTGTTTTTGAAGTGTCTGTGTCTATCGCCTATTGGTCGGGGTTGTGACCTCAATTTTATGTTGTGAAGCTTCCAAACCTCAGAGATTATGTAGGGCCTGTGTACGTTGATAGAGTTCGCGTCACATTTTATGGCTATTGTTTCCGATATTCTTAGCATTGTTTCATTGTCTTGTCTGTCTACTATGATGGCCTTGTCGATATGCGGGGTATGTTTTTGTTCAAGGGCGTGAACAGCTATTTCTGTTTTTCCTGTGCTTTGTATTCGATTTTTCTTTTTGATGTTACGTTTTTTAGTGTTTAGATGTTCTAGAATAGGAATGTTACAATCACGGTAGTGTTCTCGTAGTCTTGCCCATAAAGACCTGATGGTGGAACCTGTGTAGGTGATATGACAGTCTTTTTGGCAGGGAAATTTATAGACTACATTGTGATGTTCAAATATTTCTTTCTGCGTGAGGTTCGGTGGATTTTAGGAGATTTGCCAGTTTTTGGTTTGTGGTGAATACCAATTTGTAGTCAGTATGTTTGAAGATGTATTTATAAGCTTTGTATGTGTTTTGGGTGTATGGTAGTTTGATAATTTTTTGTGTTGGGAAGTTCGTTTTGGTACTTGGGTTGTTTTGGCGGTTTTTTGCCGTCTTGTTTGCGTAGTTAATCAGTTGTGTAGGATAGTTGCGATTTATGAAGATCTGTGTTAGTTTTTTTTTTATTTCTGCGTTTAGATTATTCTGATTGGTTGAAAATTTGTAGGCACTTATGAATTGTGATAAGATGACAGATTTTTTAACAGAATATGGATGGTATGAGTGAAAATGGAGGTAGTTTCCGATATGCGAGGGTTTGTGGTATATTTTCGTGGCTATTTTGTTGTGTGTTCTGGTTAATGTCAAGTTTAAGAAATTGATGGATTTGTTCTGTTCGGTTTCTGTGGTGAATTTTAGTCTGTTGCCGTAACCGTTTATGGATGTTTTTAAGGTGGTGATGTGTGTGGGATTACCAATGCACAGAATATCGTCCACGTATCTGCCATAAAAGGTGACGCCGGGGGGAAGGGAAGGGTGGAGTAGGAGTGATTCTATATGTGCTAGGAATAATTCCGCTAGTTGTCCACTGATGTTTTGGCCCATGGGAAGTCGGAAGGTTTGAATGTACATGTTGTTGTTGAACTTGAAGAAGTTTGCCAAGATTATTAGTTTTATTAAGTTAATAATGTCAATGGGCGTTAGATTAGTACGAGAGTGTAGTGTGTGTACAATGTCTATAGTCATTACCAACCAAACCGATTACCACAACAAAATAATAGCCATCTTAACCGACCAACACACCTACCGAAGACATCGTACACACACTACTCACAGAAGACCACACCCTACACTCTCGTACTAATCTAACGCCCATTGACATTATTAACTTAATAAAACTAATAATCTCGGCAAACTTCTTCAAGTTCAACAACAACATGTACATTCAAATCTTCCGACTTCCCATGGGCCAAAACATCAGTGGACAACTAGCGGAATTATTCCTAGCACATATAGAATCACTCCTACTCCACCCTTCCCTTCCCCCCGGCGTCACCTTTTATGGCAGATACGTGGACGATATTCTGTGCATTGGTAATCCCACACACATCACCACCTTAAAAACATCCATAAACAGTTACAGCAACAGACTAAAATTCACACACAGAAACCGAACAGAACAAATCCATCAATTTCTTAAACTTGACATTAACCAGAACACACAACAAAATAGCCACGAAAATATACCACAAACCCTCGCATATCGGAAACTACCTCCATTTTCACTCATACCATCCATATTCTGTTAAAAAATCTGTCATCTTATCACAATTCATAAGTGCCTACAAATTTTCAACCAATCAGAATAATCTAAACGCAGAAATAAAAAAAACTAACACAGATCTTCATAAATCGCAACTATCCTACACAACTGATTAACTACGCAAACAAGACGGCAAAAAACCGCCAAAACAACCCAAGTACCAAAACGAACTTCCCAACACAAAAAAATTATCAAACTACCATACACCCAAAACACATACAAAGTTTATAAATACATCTTCAAACATACTGACTACAAATTGGTATTCACCACAAACCAAAAACTGGCAAATCTCCTAAAATCCACCAAACCTCACACACAGAAAGAAATATTTGACCATCACAATGTAGTCTATAAATTTCCCTGCCAAAAAGAATGTGATATTACCTACACAGGTTCCACCATCAGGTCTTTATGGGCAAGACTACGAGAACACTACCGTGATTGTAACATCCTTATTCCAGAACATCTAAACACTAAAAAACGTAACATCAAAAAGAAAAATCGAATACAAAGCACAGGAAAAACAGTAATAGCTGTTCACGCCCTTGAACAAAAACATACCCCGCATATCGACAAGGCCATCATAGTAGACAGACAAGACAATGAAACAATGCTAAGAATATCGGAAACAATAGCCATAAAATGTGACGCGAACTCTATCAACGTACACAGGCCCTACATAATCTCTGAGGTTTGGAAGCTTCACAACATAAAATTGAGGTCACAACCCCGACCAATAGGCGATAGACACAGACACTTCAAAAACAGAAGCACTTACCCGACCTGACATAGCATCCACTTTCCCAATGTGTTCAGATGACGACCGAGAATAGTCGAAACGGACCGCACCCCGTCAACCTCCCCCCTTTCCCCTTCCCCCTATATAAATAATCAACCCTTTCACCTTTCCCCCGCCCTATATAATATATATATATATATATATATATATATAATATATATATATATATATATATATATTACGGGAAAAAAAAACCTGGTTTTTCTAATTTAATTCTCTCAAATTGCCTACCCCCCCCTCCACACACTCAATAGTTTTCGGACATCGCATAAAGAAGAAAAGCCGTAACACCCAGAAAAAGGTATGTGTAAATTTCTCTTCCTTATGCTACATATACGTTTTGGTAAACTTACATCTACAATGCCCTAAGAATCCGTGAGTAAATAGCCAATGACATTTTAACTGCGGCACTCCTAAACTGAAGCAGGCAAAATAGCCGTAATTATAATAGTTTATTAAGAGGAGTAACATGGGAGTTTTCCCAGAAATAATATACATAATCAAAAAGTAGTATATGGGGGATGCAAGTCTGCAAGATTTAAGGTAGTTAGTGGTGTAGCACAAGGATCAGTGTTGGTCCACTGTTATTCAATCTGTACATTAATGATATTGTGAAGGATTTGTCAAGTGGCATATAGCTATTTGCTGATGATGCAAAGATGGTAGGGTAATCAGGAATGCTACTGATATGCAGTACTTGAAGAATGATTGGAACAGGTTGAAATTATGCGCATGGTAAAATGGATGTCAGTAAATGTAAAGTCGTTCATTTGACATGATTAGATATCCAATGTATTATATATTGGTGGGATTATGTTTGAAGAAACTGATAAGGCTATGGATCTTGGCATGTTAGTAGATAGGAAGTTGAAGTTCAGGGGCCATGTAACAAAGGAAACAACTCAAAAGTTAATTGTAATGCTGAAAGCAGCTTTCACATGTAAAGATAAGGATATCATTTTGCCTCTTTACAAGGCCTTGATGATACCTCACTTGGACTGTTATGTGCAAGTTTGGTTTCCGTTGTGATTTTGATATATTGGAGAGAGTGCAAAGGAGAGTATTAAAAATGATATCAGGATTGTGGAATACTGATTATGAAGATAGATTAAGAATTTGTAGTCTGCAAATAGTAGCGAACAGGAAAAAGAGGTGATATGATATGGGATTTTTCAATTTATGGAGGGGTGAGGAAAGGACAAGAGGGCATCCTTGGAAGTTGAGAATGAATGCCGCTGAGTGAATGAATGAATGAATCTAGTCCTCACCGCTAAGAAGGGGTGAGGACTAGATTTTTCTCTCATAGTGTGGTGCGTGATTGGAATGAATTACCGTTGGATGTTGAGTGCAAGCAGTATGAATACGTATGGTAGCTGGTGCATGTAGTATGTGACCTCCCACGATGAGTCCCTGACTCCTTGAAGGGAGTCTCTAGCGTGTCCGCTCTCCAGCCAAAAGGCTGCTGTTTCGAGTCCCGCCGTGGGCACGGATGCTTGTGGAAGTGCTAGTTGTGGTGGCAGGCGGTAGATGGCATTGGTGTAGTTGGTGCATTGAATGGTGGAGACAGAGAGTTGTAGAGTAGGTGCACTCCCTTGATGAGACTTGGACTCCGTGGAGGTGTCACGTAATAATAATAATAATCATTTTTTTTTTTACCACTTATGTAATAAATTTATATTTTGTAACATGTACGGGCCCATTAAAGCGCGGAGCCTATCTCTTTCCTAGGTCTAAGGAAGCACTAAGGCAGCACTACAACGATCATGTTCCATGTGTATTCTGCCATTTGCACACCAGATGAGGTCAATGTCCTACAATAGTATAGATTACCAACCACGTGGTTCAGGATTGGTTCAAGCGCATTGGATTAAAGCTTTGTAAAGAGGCAAAATGTCATCCTCATCCTTACATTTTAATGTTTGTTTCAGCACTACAATTTTCCTCCGAGTTGTATTTGCAATATACTTGTGCAACAGCCTTGCATGCTGAATGCTATCAAAAGTTTCAACAAAGTACAGAAGTGTCATGATGTTTCAATTACTGTTGTCTAACCGTAACATTATTATGCAATGTAAGCAAATTATTCACTTCATCTGGACTATAGTGCACATGATCTGGTTTCCAATGTGATGCAAATACAGGGGAGAGGATGCGTGTCAACGATTAATTGTAATGGTCATGTGTTTACTTTTCTGGTTTTTGAAGGTTTCATATTTAATTCCTTGTACACTGTACATTGTGGGGATGTCGTAAAATAATTGCGAGATACTGCCAGCCTGGTTGGCTGAGTGGTTAGCGTATCCGCTCTCCAGACAAAAGGTTGCGGGTTCAAATCCCATCGTGGGTACGAATGTTTGTGATTGCCTGTGAAAAATACTAGTGGTTGGTAATAGATGGTGTTGGTGTAGTTGCGGTTCGTTATAGTTGGTAAATTGACTGGTGGAGACAGAGAGATGTAGAGTATGAGCCCTCCCTCGATGAGTCTTTGGACTCCCTGAAGGTGTCACGTAAAAATAAGAATATTTTAATATGCATGATTACGTTTGCATGCGCGAAATGTATAGCCTTCGCAGAACGACAGATTTTTGGGAGGAGAATGCGTTTGTCGAAAGTGTTTCGTAAGCATATTTGCTCATTTAGTGTAGTGTGAGAAGAGCGACAGCGGCGAGATGAAAGACGAAATGTGTGATAATGCGAGTCGCGAATTGATGTTGCAAGTGGTATGAGTGACTAGGAATGACACGTAGGAAAGTGAAGAGAATGAAACAATGGAAATGATAGCGTATTTACATGAGTTCTTCACAGAACGAAACGTAAAAAAAAAAAAGTAACAAGGTTCAAGGGAGGTTGTGGGATGAAGGCGGGGGGGGGGGCTATTGCAGTTTATGTATACTAATGCCAAAAGTATTCTAAGGTTGAGTTTTTGGCATTGATTAGCACAACTTGGCTAAAAGTTATAGACATTAGTGACATGTGGTTGAGTGACGATGATAGGGTCACAGGAACAGAATTTTTATTTTATTCGTATTGGGTTCCACCATCTCTTAGGATTGGCCAAGCGCTCCTAGTAAGAGATTAATTATGCATTTGATGACTAGATCCTTGTGTGTTCCATTGCCAGTTTGCCTGTTTTGAGGGAAGAAAAACCTGAGTCTGTGTTTGTGTGAAAAAAAAACTACCGCCGCATGAGACTGGCTCACTCGCCTTTAGTCGAGAGAGACCAAATAAAGGTTTCTCACGTCATGGACGGGAATCGAAACCAGATCTTTCCGAACAAAGGGCTTCGTCTATACCGATTGAGCTACGGAGGCTCTCGCAAGAATAGGGATATAGTGTCTTCAGAGAGGACAAACAGAACGAGGAGGGGAATATTTGCTAATGATAGCAGAAGAATTAAAGTCAAAAAGAGTAAAAGTACATAGCAGGGATAGGGATTCAGAGGACAAATAATTTGAAGCTATTTGGTGTGAGATAGAGGGAAAACAGGACTAAATATGTAAGTGGCTACATTTCGAATCTACAGGATATAAGGGAGAATATAGATGACAATGCATTTGCAAATTAGCATGATGAATACAAGTTGAATAATACTTATGGGATAATTTCGACTATGGGGGACATCGATTGGGAGAAAGAATGGTCGCAGGCAGGGAAGGAAATAGAATTTATACAGCTGCTGAGAGATAATTACCTGAGGCAACATGTAAAGGAGGGGACATGAGGTTCAAGAATGCAGGATCTGATCAGTGCATCAGAGAGCTGAACACTAACCAGTCTAGCTACGCTGCCTCCGAGCTTGCATAGAGCCAGGGCATAAGAATTTGGAGAGGGAAGATGGTGGTGCATGAGAGGTGGTCAATGAATGTTTGAAGAAAGCAGTATCTGAATGTATACGTGTGTAGAGGCTTAAGTGCTGTGAGGACATCATGTTGGAGTCTTAATGGATTGTATACAGGATTAAAACAGAATTTAATTCTTCTTATATTTCGTCTCAGTCAATGAGACATCTTCAGGGATTACAAAAAAACCAAATGTAACATATATACAAATAACAAACAATACTAAGCCTAATCAAGTGGGTGACACT
Organism: Typopeltis vanoorti; assembly: GCF_054136105.1. Lineage (NCBI taxonomy): Eukaryota > Metazoa > Arthropoda > Arachnida > Uropygi > Thelyphonidae > Typopeltis > Typopeltis vanoorti. The sequence goes on along the minus strand of NC_143563.1, from coordinate 81,022,393 downwards.
AAAGTCCTATCTAGGTGGAGCGCCCTCTGAGGGCGGGTTGTGGATGGCCTGGAATGTAAAGTGGGACCTCTGGTGACATGCGTTTCCCAAATCTTAGGAAGCTTAATGCAACCATATTTGTTAAGATTTGGTTGATTCCTGAGAGCTGCTGCTGATTCTAAGAATAGTCTCTCTTTTTTGAATTTGTTGTGGTGGAGCATGGTGATTTTTTTCCATGAGATCCTGTGGGTTGTATCCAAGACATGGTCAGCCAGGCCTGACCATGTCTTGGATACAACGTAGTCGTGGTTGTAGTATGACTTATGTTTCTCCATCTGAATGTATACTTAGAGATATCTCAGATAGGAGTTAGATGGGTGAATATCATCATTAGGCAGGAGTTTCACACTGAGTTATAGAGGGATTATAAAGGAAAAGATGATCAGCATGTCCATGAAGAATATAAAGCACAGGCAAGAAGGATGACCGTATGGTAAGGATGGCTAAAACTCTTTATGAGAGAAAGCTAGCTGATGAGGTCAAAATAAACCCCTAAAGAATTCTTTCCACCTGTGAAAAAAGAGGAACGACTTTAAAAAGTGCTGATAGTTGGACAGTAACAGAACCAAACCAAATAGTTGAAATACTGAGTGAACATTTTGCAGGAGTGTAGGTGGTGACATTGCAATGCCACACGTGGCATTGAATGATAGGAGAACAGAGGTTGAAGAAATGAAGGTGCTTAAAATTATTGCAGAGCCTCAATACGAACACAGCTATTAGATTAGATGGCATGTCGGCCTGGTATTACGAGAATGTGAAAGGGAATTATCAGCTGCTCTGACCAAGCTGTTTAATTTACATCTCAATACTGGGAAGGTGCTAATGGGTTGAAAAGAGGCCAAAATAGTCCCACTGCGTAAATGAGGCTCCAAGACAGAAGTAGCAACTGATAGGCATCATCTCAGGGATAGTGGTTAAAATACCGGAGAAATTGGTGAAAAATAGAATTCAGGATTGGGTGGACAGGAATACGATACTCTACAAGGAACAACATGGTTTTGTGATGGGTAGGTTTGCCTTAGTAATTTGCTTACTTTTTATAATTAAGTGACAATGGATCTGGATAAGAGAAATGGCTGCTGAGTGATATCGCTAGACTTGACAAAAGCATTTCACAAGATTCCTCATAGAACTCTATTGCATAAACTGGAGCAAATAGTGATGGATATAAATCTGGTGATTTGGATTGAAAGGTAGTTAATGGATAGATATCAAGAGTGGTTTATGGAGGAGTTGAGCCCAGAAGAAGGCAAGTGACCATTAGTGTATCAGAGCTGAGTACTTCGTCCGCTGTTATTTAATTTGTATATCAATGATAGGAAATGATTTTGACAGAAAATATTCAATTGTTTACTGGCGATGCTAAACTGGATAGACCAATGGTAATTGGAGGTGGTGTAGAGTTCCTGGAGCAAGACCTAGACTAGCAGTATGAGCAAATGTACATAGCTACCAGTTTAAATGTAGCCAAGTGTAAGGTGATGGGAACTTGGGGAAGAGATCAGAAGTTGTGTATCATATTGATGGAAATGAACTGTAGGCAACTGATTAGGCCAGGGACATGGGTGCGATTGTGGAAAGGGAGTTTAAGTTTAGAGGGCATAATTCTAAGGAAACCAAAACAGCACATCAGATTAGGTGGAGAACGCACTATCAAGCATGGATAGTGAGGTTAATGTTCTCCTTATATAAAGGCACATTTGGACTTCAGGATTCCGGGGGGGATGAAAAAGTTGTGGAGAGAATCCTGTAGTGAGTGACAAAGATCGTGGCAGGTTTGTGGAATGCTCCTTATGAGAAGAGATTGACAGTCTGCAGCTTCAAAAATTAGCTGATAGGCGAAAAAGAGGAGACATGATAGAAGCAATAAGTTATTAAAGGGATTTTATAGGATTGACTGACGAAATATTTCAGTACATAGCAAGAAGGGAAAGAACAAGGGTCACCAGTGGAAGTTGTGTAAGAGTGTTGTCAGTAGGGCTCTTAGGACTAGGTTTTTTGCTTGGAGTACAGCGAATGGGTTGCCAGAGGTAGTTGTGGGTGCTTCATCAGTGAATGAGTTTAAATGCAGGTACGATAAGCATTGTATGAATAATAGATCTCCGACCATGACTCTGCCAATTCCATGGAGATCCCTGTATAATAATGTATAAAATATTGAGGGATCAATAATATCTTCCAATTCGATATCTCACTTATGCCAAATTGAAGCCTTTTGCCTGTCTCTCGTTTCCGTTTGGGAGACAGCCTAACTTTCCTTTCGTTAAAAAGCCTTTACAAATGTTTTCGCATCGTAGCCGGGATATGAACCCACAAAGAAAAGCATTGAACTGACGAAGTCAGAATTGTTGTCTAAGCATGAAAGCTCAGTACCTCACCTAGAAAAATATAAAACAATAAATCCCTTTATCGATGGCCGAGACTGATTGCGAATACTCTAAATAATTTAATTGCACTCACTCCACACACACACACACACACAGCGTGTCTTCAGCCAGTACATAAAAAGTACAAAAGAGATATTATGCTAACTGTACAGAAAGAGGAGAGGGAGACAGCTACTACCTAAAACAGACTCCTCCTACCTTACGGAGCGGTATTATCAATAAATCGTATTCCAAGAATATGCCTGTTTTCTGGATGACAAATCCTTTGCAAGTTTTAGCTGAGATTAATCATGAGGGCATTTAATTTTTTTTTCTTATTTTGATTAGTTTTCATGCAGACAAAATCATTATAAATAAACTCTGCTTCTTTCGTATAGTTTACTATATAAGTGAATTTGCTGTTTATTTCAATATCACGTTATTTCTATAATTTTGACGAAAATAATACATTTTTTAAATAACAAAATTAAGTTTTGTCTTTTTCAGGTACCATGTCTTTTATTTGTGAAGGTGATGTTATCTTCAGTTTTCTTCCACCTGTTACCGCCGCTTTGTTTTTGAGTTCGATAGAAGATTAGTACATTCAAGTTATCATCACTATCTGAACTGTGAAATCGCTTATCCTCATTTTAATTCCGTTTTACTGTGACAAAAAACTGATAAAGATATAGTACACTGTGAAACTTTGATAGCATTTTTATAAAGATAAGATTGAATTATCGCTACTTTCAAAAAGACTTATGAAATCGTCTTTTCGTGAAATTAATATGCCAATGACATAGCAACTGAAATACAGTCGTGAAAGTTTTTTTTTTTTTAATACTGAATAAAAATGTTTCTCTGAGTCTGTATTTTAAGCAAAGTATCACTCATTGGCTTTTAAAATGGAATCTTTATGCACCTTAATCTTACCGAGAATTAGCTAGCCGAGAGGGGGTGGGGAAGAACAGCTGAACATAATCGGAAAATCAACACTAAGACATTACAGAAACCAAAGCACAGATAATTAATCACCCACCTTCGTAATTCATAAATAAAATGCGGAACAAAAACGCATCAGTTAAGAAGCGTACGATTATATTTTTGATCAGGTTAGAAAAAATTGTTGACTACACGTAACGTTTCATTTATTAGGCTATTTCCAATATAATAGAAATCCACTCAATCCAAATGAACCTATTAGTAGATGGGACAAACTTCATATTTTGCAGCGCCCGAATGTTTCATGGAAATGAAGAGAATTTCAATAAACAAGACTATTAAAATAGGTGTTAGATTTGGAATCTTCGTTCTTTATCGTAGTTAAAGCAACAGTTTGGAGTATTGCAAGTTATGGAGGTGAGTCATGGACATTCAGAAAGAGAGATATGGAAAGAATTAATGCATTGGGAATGTAGTGTTATAGAAAGATGGAAAAGATTAGCTATACAGAGAGAATACCAAATCAAGAAGATTTGGGATGGAAAGAACACTGCTCAAGAATATTATGCAAAGAAAGACCAGATTTGCAGGACATCTTCTGAGAGGTTCTTCGGGATACCTGACAAGAACTATATTACAAGGGAAAGTGCAGGGGAAGAGAAGATGTGGAAGACCAACTAGAGAGTGGTTCAATGACATCGTGGAATGGACTGGTTTAAGAATGATGGAGGCGACAGACCGAGAAAAATGGAGAAGAACTGCTCATCTGCTGCAACCCTCTTGCTAGAGGATGCTACCGGATGACGACGAATGTTTTATGGAAAAACAAAAATCGTGCCTAGAAATTTTGTTTGCTTAAAAAAAACACTGTTTCCTCTCAGTGTGCATATACACATTCATATCACATTTTAGATAGAAAAATGTGTGTGTGTGTGTGTGTATAGCTTTAATATATATATATGTATTAAAGCTAACTCTTTGCAAATATTGAATGGAAAACACTTAGTCGTACTCGTTTTTGGAAAAGTTAGTTATTATGTCCTCTGAATTTAAATTTTTAGCCATGTCGATTGAAAATATGTTGACCAGATTGAAGATGACCATGAACATTTGGATTCAGCAAGTATTATTCTATAGTTCAAGATTGTGGTGGATCTGTCATAATCTTGGAAGCATTTTGTTAGATACTTTACAACTTCTGTTCACAGTGTGCAGCTTGCACAATTATTGCGAAACCGAACTTCTTTTTTGGATACGAAGGAGACAGGGCTTGTAATGTTTACTCCAGAGTTAGATATCTCGACTTGTTCAGAGAAGAAATGCTACTTTTGAAAAATAAGACTTGTTCCGGACTTACTTTGTAAACTGAAATTTATATTTTTGCAGACAAGCAATGCTTGACTACTTAGCAGAGTTTGTCAGTTAGCAAAGTCTGCTTAGTAAGCAGTCTATCTCTAATGGCGATAAGTGATCATTAGAGACATTCACCACAATCAGTGGTGAATTTTTCACAGGAACTATATATATAAAAAAGAAATCTAATTATAAAAAAAAACTCGCTTTAACAACTAATTTAAATATGAGCTTATGAAAATTTCATTCTTACATGAAAATTATACACTGAATTATCGTTTGTTTTAGAAAAAAAGAAAACTCCGTGGAAGCTTAGCATGTAGTTATCACAAAATGGGCAACTAAACGGCAAACGTTATAGCTAGGTTGTGAAAGTTTCAGATCATCGCCCGCTAAAACCCACTACTTATTATCAAAAGGAGATGAATTTATAGAATGAACCGAGGACTTCCGTATTACTAAGACCCAAGAAATAAAATACAAAGAATATATTCTACGAGAGCTGTGTATGTGTCCATCTATCTGCGATCTTCTATTAAAAGTTTTTGCTTTCGTAATAAATTTAAAAATGCATAGTTCCTGTTTAATTAATCTATGGGCCTTTCGTTTGGCAATTTAATATAAAACCTTAAACCAGGGATGGGAAACCGGCAGCTTTTTTTTAATTATTTTTTATACTTATCTAAAAGAAGAAATCAGCGAGTACATTTATATTATTGTATTTCTTATAAGAAAAAAATAAATAAACGTATTAATTGCATTTTATAAAAATTCAATAAAATTAAAATCCAGCGGCTTATTCTGATAGACACTCTTAATTTTGGAGTGATAACAGATTTACTATTCTTGGCTAAACTTATTTGGATTTGGAATTTGGTGTGGGGAGATATCTGCTAGAATTTCTTAAGGTGTGAGCTAAATTGATTATTTTTTGAAACAGAACATGCATTTTGCCAAACATCTACTCAATAGATACTGCAAACAAATATTCGAGAATATACACTATCTACCAATAATTATCCAGACACTTTAGCAAATTACAACTATTACCAGCAGGCGAACCCTAATATCTGGTATGTCTACCTTTGGCTTTGATAACCTCCTGCACCCTTTGAAGGAGGCTTTCCACCAATGTGCAGCAGGCACCAGGTGGAATTTGTCTCCATTCCTCCATCAAAGCAGCACTGAGTTCAGCGACAAATCGAGGATGTGCTGCTCTGGACCTCAATCGCCGCTCCAATTCGTCCCACAGGTGTTCGATGGGATTGAGGTCAAGACTCTGCACAGGACAGGGCAGTCATTTAACACCCATCTCTTCATATTTCATAACAGCTTCAGCTTTGTGGCATTGTCACCTTGATAGTAACACAGGTCCATTCCATAAAAACTTCAGTGTAGGCAGCACTTGATTATCCAGAATATCAAGGTACTGAGCTGCCTTCATGGAACCATGGACAACGACCAGTGGTCCTAAACCAAATCAGCTGAACGCACTCCAAACCATTACTCCTCTGTCACCAAACTTTACTGTGGTACAACACACTATGGTAAAAGTTCACCAGGCTGCCTCCACACCCTGCTATCAGATTGGAAACAGGTGAATCTTGATTCATCGCTCCAGAGTACTGTTTTTTCCACTGTTCAATTGTCCACTTCACACGCTCTTTGCACCAGACAAGACGAGCGGCCTTGATTGTTGTTGTGATGTTCAGCTTGTGTGCCGCTTCTCTTCCGCGAAACGTAGTAAATTCATAGCACATTAGTGCTCACCATAGTGTTACTGGAGCTCTGGAACTCATCATGATGGTCTGTGCCGACTGTAGCCAGATTTTGGGTGCCACCCGTTTTAACACCCTCCTGTCTCTATCAGTCATTTTCAGCGGCCGCCTTGGGTGTTTCCCCTGCACTAGTGATGCCAGAACGTCTCCATGTGTTGATCACATTGATAACCGTTGATTCTGGATGCTCCAGTTGAGTGGCAATAGCACGTATGGACATGCCACCAATGTGACAGCCCACGATGATACAATGCCTCTCACGAAGTCACCGAGCTCATGCCGTGTTGCCATCACACCTGTTTTCTACTGCTACGCTGAAATACTGATTCCTACTAGCTGTACACCGGTTTTTATATTATTAACCAACCTGGAATGTTCCATAATTCACATAACAGGCGTGCCCGGACAATTATTCATAGACAGTGTATTAGTTTATATCAATTCAACGAATTTTGGCGATAACCTATTTATTTTTGTTTCTTTGTCTATAACGTTTCTACATCTGTTAGTGACCTACTGGTAGGGACTAATCCAGTGAACAGTTTGAATCGAATGTCTAATAGAGAACTAAAGATTCATCATAAAAAAAGAAAAGAAGAGGTGGACTAACTTTAGGTTTGTTGAACACTGTTCGTGTTCTATACATATCCCCTCCGACTAAGTAGAAACTTATTTAATACCGTGTTGGACACTTTCTTTAACCCGAATTGCAGCGTATATGCGGTTTGTCATAGATTCCACAGGGTGTTAGATTGCTTCTACGTCTACAACATACCACGCATTCAACCAGGCAGTCCTTTAGCTGGTTCAGATTTGAGGGAGGAGGACTTTGCTCTTGGACTGGTTTTTCTAACACGTCCCATACATTCTCAATGGGGATTTCAAATCAGGATGGTGAAAATCGCTGTCATGCTCGCCGAACCACTTCTGAACAATTTTTATGTGCTGGACGGTAGCATTGTCGTCCATGAAACAACTGTCCCCTACTGAATAAAAAGTCAACATGCAGGATGCACTTGATCAGCAATAATGTTCATATATTTTCACTGGAGGACACCCGACCTTTCAGCAATATCAGCGGACCCGTTTCGTACTATAGGAAAGTACCCCCACACAATGACACCACCTCCAGAAATGTAAGTTGTGTGTTTATAAGGCATGCTGGGTTCACTACTTCATGGGACTTCCACTAAACTCTCTACCCACAGTCAGTACAGAACAAGGTATACCGTGACTGGTCGGACCACATGACTTTTCCAGTGTCCAGTCACGGTGTTCCTGACACCGCTGTAGATGAACTTTGTGGTTGTTGGCAGAAATCAGTTGCTTCCGCACAGGCATGCGACTGCCAATATCGATCTTGCGTATAGTTCGGTGAGATGCGAGTATGGGACAGCCTTTATTAAATGCTTCGATCAACTGCTGCACACTAGAAGTTCTGCTTGCCGGTATAAGCCTTCTCAAATGACGGCGAGCTCATTCCTGACAGACTGTCTTAAGACCACATTTACACCTTTTAGATAAGTAATGTTGGTTTTTCCCCACTGATTAAACATCCAGGCTCATCTTTTGAGAAACTAGTCAGCTCTATTGCTTGCAACAGTAAAGCCCTTTATCGGAGACTCCCACAAGATGCTTTATTTTTCCCATTGTGATCAACGCTATTGACGATTATTCACCATTCTTAAATAGTTGCCTAGAGCACGTAGTGACACACGTGACCAAGTATTTTGTATATATGCTGCGTAAGCGACGTTTACATATACCTGCATAAAGGTTTCTAATTCAGTGGCCCGTATGTGTATTCAAGTATATCTTCCGAATTAGTCCACTTTACATCACCAAACAATATTTTAGAAAATGTGCGTATAGAAACAATATTAAATACGTAATTAACAGTAAATCATCGATAGTGTTTTTTCGCACCACTTTTGTAGCAAATTTAGGAAACTTTCGACAAATTTTTCAGTTTGAAATAAATGTAGTAAATCACTACCAGATATCTCATGAAATCTGGCGGAAAAAATTTCCACCTGACGTACTTCCTGAGATATAAGAAGAAATTCAAAATGCATTACAAACAAAAGCAACAAAGTCCCAATCCATAAACACGGACGTTATTTTTCCCAGTTGTTATCAGATCCAAGGATAAAGTATTTACACGAGATTGGTAATATAAAAATATGTGCACTGGCCATATTTATCTTGGCGTCCAATTCTTTTCTTTGGCGGAAGATAAGATAAAGGAGTTATAGTATTATCCCTTCTAGACCTTTGATCAAAGTAACTCGAAAGCTGACTGACACGTAGATGACAACTTCGTTAAGGGAGTATATTATCAAGCCATTTTTGACAGCTCACTATATTGACAAATAAGCTAACGCCATCATTCTAAGGTAAGCAGATCTTATACATTATTGCCTTTCATATACGTCTACGTTAAGTTCAGAAAAACTTAAGTGTGCCTTGTATTCAGCTAGCGTCTGCGCAATCGCAAGGAATACATATTTTCTGAATCAAAAGACCTAGGTTAGAACTCCGTCCAGGTCGAGAAGAAACTAAGGGACTAACTGAAGGTAAGCTAGCTGGTCTCATTCAGAGATTATAAGACACTGTTTCACTTAATCTCTTTTTTTTAATGCAACAAAACAAATAAAGACAATTAACAGATATTAAACAGGTATGTCAAACTTAATTGCTTCGACCGTAATTCGAATCAACCCAAACTTTTCATTCATAGGATACAGAATGGCATAGGAGCTGGAAAATGTAGTCCGTAAATGTATAAATATATTTATATGGATTTCTTCATAGTAGGGAGCTTTAACTTTAATATGTACCTGTCTATCAGTCAGTTGAAATTTAATTTTAATATGAACTCCCTAAAACGCCTACTTATTATAGGGAAATACTGTAAAAGACATTAGCGGATTTTCTTAGATTAATATCAGAAGCATATTTTGTATCATTAGCATTTTAAAATGCACGTTTTCCAGTATCCAGGTGAGCTATTTAATACTCATCGATTCCTATGATTTAAGCAGAGGGCAGCATGACCGTCTGACCTGCGAAAAATATCATATTTGGACTCTAGAACAAATTTTCGGGTACATTTAATTTAAAATCTAAGGAATCTGAAATTACGAAGCGGAGTACGCAAGTAATGCTTTTTCGCAGAAAATATAATTTAGCAATAGCTTTTACATAAATTTACCCCCTATCTTTCGCGAGCATTCTGTAATTTCTCAACGTTTTTTCGTCTTCCCTGCTATCGCCTAGTAAGAAGCTGCATGCCAATACCATAAATTACTTCGATGTCGGAGTACTTCGCTATCAGTTTATTTCAGTTTCTTCCACAAAATGGCACTCTCGAATTCTTTGGCTAAACGTTCAGGAGAGGGTGCCAGATCCTGGCTATGTGAGGGATGAGATCAGTCCAGACAAATGTTGAAACTGCATCGCTTGTGGTCGAACTGGTTGAGGTCCGTAATCATTGTCAACGACAGACAACAAGGTTCTCCCCGGCGGCCACTTCGAGGCTTCTCTAACATGAATTGGGCATGAATTTTCATCAGAATGAAATGTTCTGCAGTAAGAAATTTGATCACCACTCTCTGCTTCGTATGTGCATTTCTAAAAGCTCTTATTTTGACCTACTTATGTGCTGCGTTCATGTTAACCGATCGCATTGTCACTCACTGTTGTAGAACTAGCACTGTCCACTCAGTGACCAGCAAATCTTTCTACCTCGCTGAAATCTAAAAATCAGAAGCATTACATTTCGTACCACCCTTTGCATGTATTTTAACATGCCCAAATATATTTTCGAAAACATCAGCTTGTCTTGTTAAGCTGACAGTTTAGAAAACCTACTCAGGTGTTATAAAAGTTCAGATCAGAGTATCCAGACTTCGATTTTAAGAAACGATTAAGGATCAAAGACGTTTTACGAGGACTACATTTGAAGTCTTATCTTATCGTTTATCCTAATTTTATTTTCCTATTCTTATTATTGTTACCGATTCTATAATAGCACATATTTCAATTTATTTTTCAATATATATATATATATATATATATATATATATATATATATTTTTTTTTTTTTTTTTTTGTTATATAACTAAAGTTGAGGCGTGTGGAGTATAACTTTACTGAGAGCGTATAACCACCTTATGATGTTTAATACCATAAGCTGATTATATGCGTTATCAGCATATGCTGTTCGCTGGAGGTGTTACTTTATCTCAGAATAGCTACTCTCCCTAAATAAATCACAAATCCTCCCAGCCATTTAATAGTAGAAGATATGTTACTTTAGAAGAAATTTATGATTCCCTGAGGATACGAGGAGAGAGAGTGACGTTTCGTTGCCCTCGGATATCTACCCGGTCGTGTGTGGGGGAGAGAGGAAGGGAGGGCGTGGGGGAGGAGAGAGAGCAGAAGGAAGTAGTGGGATGAGAGAGGTGTGTTCGTTATTCCCTGATCGTGTGGATATTTTTGTATCTCTTAGCCTCGGGGGTTCCCTGTGTCACTGGCGGGTGCGTCTATTTTTGTGGGATGGTGATATAGATTTCTATACGTATAATATTTTGTGTGGTGAGGAGATTAGTTGGGTTATCAGTTTTCTAGTGTTGCTTCTTGTGGTTTAGATTTTGAGTGGGTATGTTCTCATGTTTTGTGTGCTTTTTGGAGGGGAGAGTTAGGTAAATGTTGTTCGTACATACATTTTTGTTTACTTACTTGCTCAGTTAGATTGCATTGATGGTTTGGATAAACAAACATCAACTGATTTCTTGAGGATTTAAAGAATTTTCTTTATGTAGAATTGAATATTGGTAAGGCCGTAATTGAATTATAAGCTTTATTTATTTTATTGATGTTTAGATGCGCCGGTATGCAATTTCTTGAGGATTTAATAGTGTTTCTCTATTGTAGCATCGATTATCGGACTTAAACGAAGAATGACACAGAATCAAGTTCAAATCTCCCACAGAAAGAAAGAAATACACTACAGGGAAGAACACAAAATCATCACATACTTTTTTCTCTCTTTCTCCCGAGGCAGAAAGAGAAAATATTAGGGAACCGTTAACCTTTTCACACAAACAACACATCTAAAATAAACCATCCTGTCACAACTAAAGTAGAGGAAAACGAAATTTTCAAATTACTTTCAAAATAAAAATAACACCAATACATCTTTATAAAAAATAAAACCATCACCAAGCAACACTCTCCCTTTCATGCAGGGAATTAATTCCGACTCGCCCTACACAACTACGAAAACTGACAATAAAACAGAGCAAGAGGAAATATTAAGATTGACTCTCAAAACGAAAACTAAGAAATAATACTTGTGTAAAAAAACCACACGGACACTACCGGAAAACACAGACATCATGGAGCGAGACTGTGAAAAAAATTATCCCCCCAATCAAAAATAAGGAAACAATGCCTATATTTAATTTTATTTCGACACTACTGTTGAGAAACGCAACTTTTCTACATGAATATATCCATATTTTTAAAGAACCGCGTGTTCATAATTTAGCATATTACTGCATTCAAGATTATAACAAAATAGTGGTATGAGTGTATGCTATTACCGGAACACATTAGGTAATATTCACGAACAAGTAATATTTCATTTAATGCAATCTTTAGTTGTAAATTAACGTTTTATTTTATTATCTTTAATGTAGCTTAAAGGATCCATTACTGTTTAATATCTGTTAAATAACTTAATTCGTGTAAAGTTTTCTCTTGGGCGTAGACATCGTTCCACAAAACTGTCATTTTCAAAATGTTTTGGTCATCATACATCAATTTGAAAATTTTGATACTTCTCGTCTCCCCCCCACACGAGCAGGTAGATACCCAAGGACAAAGAAACGTCACGCTCTCTTCTCCCCCCCCCCCCCTTCCCAAACACACACACACTTTTTTCACAAAAACTTCCTTCGTAACTAGTAGAATGACTGACTAGCAAGAAGGTGATTGCAAATTACAATTAGAAATAACATTTGCGCGCTTTGTGAATTTCTCTCCTTGCTTTTCTGCCAACTGAAATCGCATTTTGTTGGATGACTGAGTAATAGAAGGACGGTATGGTACCTAAACTGTCTCGTCTGAAATGAGCTAACAGATTTCTGAAAGTGAGCACAAAGTAATAAATTACATCACTTCACAAACGTAGACACAGTGTAATAAACAATGTCACTTCATTTGAGCGGATAGCAGTGTAGAATGTAATTTACCACCCTCCCGCTTTTGGATCAGCTTTTAACAACTGACATAGCTTTGTCAACATGTTTCAACAAGCAAAACTTCTCCAACGTTGGGAAAAAAGCATTATTCCAAGCTATTAATATAAATTGTTTCTTTATTCTTATCAAGGATTATTGCTATTACCAGAACACATTAGGTAATATTCACGAACAAGTAATATTTCATTTAATGCAGTCTTTAGTTGTAAATTAACATTTTATTTTATTATTTTTAATGTAGCTTAAAGCATCGGGTGCTATTTAATATCCATTAAATAACTTAATTCGTGTAAAGTTTTCTCTTGGGCGTAAACATCGTTCCACAAAACCGTCATTTTCAAAATGTTTTGGTCATCATACATCAATTTGAAAATTTTGATACTTCTCGTCTCCCCACACACGACCAGGTAGATATCCGAGGGCAACGAAACGTCACGCTCTCCTCTACCCAACGCCCCTTCCCAAACACACATCAGCTGCCTCATCATACCCTCAGGGGATTATAAAATTCGTCTGAAGTGACACTATCTTTTAATAGTGTTCTCACATCTAGGATATTAGCTTTGAGTGCTCCCCAAAATTATGACTCAAAATAGAAGAGAGCAATTAGGTTATTTAATGACTCATTTCCCCACCAATTTGCTCCACCACTCTCTCACACACACACACTTAGCCATTCAGTTCTCGCTGCTTGCATCCTCTAGAAATACTTCCACGATCAATATTCACCTGAACTGGCGTCAATAATTCCACCATCCTCTGTTAAATTCATTGGAATACGCTCCGCAACTATCCAATACTTTATAGTTCAACTTCAAACCTAGAGAACACATTTCTCCTTCTCTTTCATCCTTTCTACTGTTGCCCTCTAGAAGAGCTCCTATCTTATGCGTTTCCAGTCCACACGGAATACAGTCCACAGCTCATCAAATTAAATGTGAAGTTCCCTCTTGCCCATCCAGGGTATTACAAGTTAGCCATTCTCTCGTGTACAGGATTATCATTAAAAATGCCTACGGAGAAAAGTAATGTACCCTTTCACACACATACACAAAGATCTGTTGAAAATATTAATAGTTAGATATGGACGGTAGTCCTCCTCTGAAAAAAGAAACGAATTTTAGGCTGTTAAATATTGAAATTCGTAAAATTGCATCGCAGCAACATCATACTTGCCAATATGTTTCTTTCCCAAAGAGGTTAGCAGTAATGCTAAATTTGCCTGATAACACCATAACCTGTAAAATCATCATCATCGGCAACTTTTTCTTTTAATCGAATATGACCAGCAAAATTTCCATTTAAAGGAATTTTCTGCTCATTGAACGCAAGAGATCTTTATATGAATTTCACAATTTATTAGTTTCTTTGAAATACTCTGAGATGCCAAGTTTAGAAATTACTAATTTTAATCGCCAAAGAAGAGTGGCAATTCAAATAATTACGACGTTGCATACTGCACGAAGAGTCACTTATGAGATATACATTTATTTATTCAGCATTGCTATAATCAAGTATGTGAATCTCATCTCAGTTCTTTCTAAATTAATTAAAAAAAATTTAAATTTCTGCGTATATTTTTTTAATATATTACGACAGCACGATGTTCAACAATCGTTATATTATTTGGATGACGGTGGTAACAGCTCTATTGGTGATCAGCCATCCTCTGTCTGCTAATGCGGAACTTCCTGAGACGCATTTTTCCGATGATGATAACAAATCTTTTAGGAGTGGACTTTGTAATCATTTATGCAGCAAAAGCCCGCCAGAAGGAGGTACGTTCTGTAACTGTGACAGACATCCCTTGGGTTAAAAGATAACCCTTTTAACAAGTAAGTAACTTTTTTTCTTTATAAAATAGTCAATATATCTACAACTATAACAGTAATGCAATATTCATACGGATTTGTTAATAATTTAAAATTAGTTTACATTTTTTGGGGGATTAAGCCACAGTTCATCTCATATATATATAATAAACACAAATTGTAGTAAAATTCGCTTTTCGCAGAGTATGTGTTGCATTATGCTATATTTTGCTATTTTTTTAACTTTGTATATAACGCTGTTCATATCAGCATTAATTCGAATCGTATTACATCATTGCCTTTATTTAGGATTTTTGTATCCTTCGTGACGGTTTATATAAAAGCTCTTCTCCATTTATCTCCAAGTGCTACAGTTGTTATTAGCTTAGGCTAATGGATTAGTTTGCTCTGATTAGATCAGTTCCACAATTTATGTTAAAAAAAAAAAGAATGAAGAATTTAAGTTTGTTGGCTTGCCTAGTGGTAAGCCTTATAGGTTGTCAGATTCGGCTTAGTTTAAGTGATTTCCTCCCCTACAAAAGTGGCAATTTAATGGAAAGATTGAGGGATTAGGAGTGAATTTAATTTAGGTGAAACGTTGCTAGATGATCATGGACCCGCTCTTCTACTCTTCCCTTTTCAGGAGCGGGCTATTAAATGGGAAAAAGGATAAAGTACGTCAGGCATTAGTCGAAGATCAAGATTTGAATCTGATTTGGAAAGCGTTCCACATGACGGGAGAGATATGTGAGAGCATCGGTATAGTAATTCACATTACTGTTATTTGCATTTGAAGAAACATTTCTTCTCGTCATCCCAGTTCGGAGATTTATGAATCTTCACTCTTGAACTACACACTCGATCCTCTCGATCTGACATTTACCACAATGAGATTCTTAAATATGCATAAAGAGCAAAATAACTATTCTACTTTTAATCTAACACCCCTTCTCTTATATGAAAGCAATCATAAACAGACTCCGAGTGCTCCATCATTCTTCTAACACCCCCTCTTTCCAGGATAGAGAGAGAAGCGTAGTTAAAAACAAACAACCTAAATTAACCGTATTCAAGCTAATGAACGCTTTGTTTATTTTCTTTCTGAATGTGTGTCTTTAAATAGTCCACCCTAACAAAATAACTTTGCTAATTGGAGATTAAGCACTGAGTTAGCTTTGCATTAGGAACACCAACCCAATAACGCGTTGGTCCACCTTTCTTTGCAGTCACGGCTGGCAGATGCCAAGGAACAGATTCCACAAGGTGCCGATCATCTTCCATGCGTGTCCGCTGCAGCATCTCTTAGTTCACGCTCATTCCATGGAGGAGAATCAGCAGTTCTCACACCCAGTTTTCTAGCATATCTTACACATGTTCAATTGGATTACGGTCGGGAGATTTAGGGCAAGGCAATGTGGCGAATTCTTTGTCGTGTTCCTCCAACTACTCAGTAGTTGTATGAACCCGATGATTAGGTGCATTGCACGGTTGAAAGATGGCACTGTGGTCATGGTAGACCTCATGCAGATATGGATGGAGATGGTTGGCTAACAGCCAACCATCTCCATCCATATCTGCGTGTCCGCTGCAGCATCTCTTAGTTCACGCTCATTCCATGGAGGAGAATCAGCAGTTCTCACACCCAGTTTTCTAGCATATCTCACACATGTTCAATTGGATTACGGTCGGGAGATTTAGGGCAAGGCAATGTGGCGAATTCTTTGTCGTGTTCCTCCAACTACTCAGTAGTTGTATGTCCGCTGCAGCATCTCTTAGTTCACGCTCATTCCATGGAGGAGAATCAGCAGTTCTCACACCCAGTTTTCTAGCATATCTCACACATGTTCAATTGGATTACGGTCGGGAGATTTAGGGCAAGGCAATGTGGCGAATTCTTTGTCGTGTTCCTCCAACTACTCAGTAGTTGTATGAACCCGATGATTAGGTGCATTGCACGGTTGAAAGATGGCACTGTGATCATGGTAGACCTCATGCAGATATGGATGGAGATGGTTGGCTAACAGCCAACCATCTCCATCCAGAGCATTCACCATTCAGTGCTTGTGGGATGATAACCAACACACCTGTGGCGTGCCAGGAAATAGTCCCCAGACCGTACCACCACCTCCACCGGCCTGTTAAACCTCAACTGTGCAACCATAGGACAGGGTTTCATGCTGTTTATGCCAAATGTGAACCCGGCCATCAGCATGGCGCTGTAGGAAACAGTACTCATCATTCCAGACGACATTCTTCCATCTGCCGAGGGTCCATTGACGATGTTCCTTGGACCATGGGAGGCGTTGTTTCATAACCAGAGACCAACAAGGGTACCCATGATGAGGCCAGGCATCGAATCCAAGCACGGCATATAGCGCATGTGGAAGTTGTACTGGTGGGTGAGCTATGCGACTGTTGCACGTTTTTGTAGAGATATCAAGCGGGAAACTCGACGCTCACCTCTAGGGTCAACCGCGTGGCTGACCAAGGTGAGCTGTTTGCTAGATGTCTGTTCATGGTTAATCCAGTCCTGGTGGACCCTTGATAGTAGTGCATCTGTTGATTGGGAGCAACCAACAAGTGTAGCTGTTTCCGAAATCCGGGCACCTAGCCTCCAGGTCCTAACTATCCACCTGTGGTCAAATTGGCTTATGCCGCCACGTTTCCTTATTACACTGTGCAAACGGTTACTGATTACCTACAGAGGATTGGTGTGCACATTTATAGTAGTCGCAGGTGGCGTTGATATTACGTGGTACTTCGTTATCGTGTCAAATATGTAAATCGGGGGGTTGGGTTTCCTAATGCAAAGCTAACTCAGTGTATGTAATCAAGAATAAGAAATTCTAACATTTTCTGGGCCTTCAAGACCGTTTGAAGCTAACCATTCGACTAATTGTCTACAAAGCGAGAATCGTTCAGATTTTGTCAAGGGCATTTTGCAATCTGGAAAAGGGTCCTGTTTCTACTTTTCTTCAAAGATGCGACGGAAGCAATACTAAACAACAGGCAGATATTTTAATGTACAATTACTTTAATTTATTATTTTAATTATCTGTACATTTGCAAATAATTATGAGAAATGTCGTTGCGATTTTCTTATCTCAAGCTCAGACCTCCATAAATCCTGAAGCAGGTCCTGATTCAATAATGCATAATAATAAACTAAGCGGGAGGCACCAAGTAAAGGATTAATTAGCAATAAGAGAATGAAAAAAGAAGAAAAAAAAACTTGAAATGGGTGAAGATGGGAAAAAAATGACTTATGTAAAGATGGCGATTCGTTTTTAATACTCCTTAGGCAGAACACAATATAACAGAATGTAATGCAATTCTGACAGTGGGCTAAAGATGGAACTAAAATTTTAATCGTAATCTCAGTATAGTTTTGTGAAAATCAAACTCTGAGCCAGCAAAATTCTAAAAGCATCTGCAAAATGATTGGTTTACTAATTTACTCGTATTTTCCACAGTTGACATTTCCTACACATAATATTTAGACATAATATTTTTAAAAAACATCAATAGGCAGACGATTCTTGTTTAAAAAAATAGCTTTCTGACAACGTATGAAGTAGGCATTCCTAATAGGTATTCATTTGCGGGATTAAAAACTCGAGTTATTTCCGAGAGAAAAAAAATCCCGCTTGCTTGCTTGCTTCATACATCGACTAATTTGGATTCCGGTGGAAATATATACCTTGAAAACATTCCACTAGTCGCCGACTATGATCTGAACTATAATGGCGTTTCTTCTGCAGGCCTAAGGTCATGGAAATTGATCTCTGTAACTTCCATGACGGTAGGCATGCATATTACTGGGCTATACATATATAAGCGATATAAATGGGGAAGCGACGGAATAGGGACTATGGGAATGATAATAGACAGGACCATCAGAGATAATGCATGAATCCTTATGAGTTCCCTTTAAATGTTAAACTTCTATGGAAGTAATTTTAAACTAACGAGATGTGGATAAATCCTCCTAACCTATTGTTAAAGAAACGATTCGATACAAGTATCTTGTAAACAAATCTCATTAAAAAACGATCCTAGTACTGAGGAAGCACGAAGTGGTAATTTATCATCGCCAAATTTCTGATATGTACAATATACAACTTTCCCGAAACCTACCGTCTGTCAATCAGCTATACTTTTATTCTCCCCAACAGAAATTTCTTTCTACAATAGTATTCCATGGTGTGTGTGTGTGTGTGTGTGTGTGTGCGCGCGCGTGCACGCACACACAGAAACTATATATATGTAAACTAATTTTTTTTTTCTATCCCGTTTTCCATGTATTAGCTAAGCGCCTATTTCAGTCAGGAGAAGTCATTTGTTAACAGACCAACCTCACGTAATCCGCAGGAGTTAAGTGATTACTTTCAATAATGCTGATTCGTCAGTACATCACCTATTACTATTGCCAATATGAAACTCATTTTTGCACAGTTTTCTTCCCATTCTTCTTTGGTATATTTTGATTCTTTACTAGTGGAAATTAGACGATCCATTCTGATAGTATACACTAGGGTCCCTAACAGTTGTATTACTGCCTCGAAGCTACAAGCAAATTGCTAAGTTGCCATATGAAAATGAGTAAAAGCATTAAAATTAGTAAAAAGTAGCGAAAATTATCACAAACTCTAGATTACTCTTCTACCATTTTGAATGAAATTTTCTGTTACTAGGTAACCTGAAATGTTTAAAAAATAAATCGAAAAGAACAAATAAGATCCACTGCCCTGCAAATGTACATATAGAAATAACTGGAGGTTCCGAAAACTTTATTAAAAATTAATAAACGTTTTGAAATTATAAGTAACATTTGATTACCTTTTATTAACTTAGAGGATGTTTATAATTATATCCTAAATTAAATTATAAAAAAGAGGGTAATTTTTCTTGCAATAATTC
The DNA here is from genome assembly GCF_054136105.1 of Typopeltis vanoorti. Lineage (NCBI taxonomy): Eukaryota > Metazoa > Arthropoda > Arachnida > Uropygi > Thelyphonidae > Typopeltis > Typopeltis vanoorti. Next base: position 81,002,912 of record NC_143563.1, on the reverse strand, counting down.
CCTCTCGCAATATGGAATAAACTTTGTACTTTGGTTTGGTTGGAATTATGGCTGAATCAACTATCATTGTCCGTTAACTGCTCCTGCCAGCGTGCTTAAGCGGGATGAACAACCAGAGTTTCCAGGAAAAGAAAACCCTGCAATCCCAAGACAACACTGGATAACTCACCACAGCCAAAGAGCCTGTAAAAGCATCCCCGCGTTCCAGAATAAATCCAAATCCAGATCTTTCCAACAGAAAGAAATATGCCGCGACGCTCTGGAGACTGCCCGTCAGAGGTGATCGGTGAGTAAAGCACAAACTCTGCCAACGTGCGAATGATTTTTTAATCTTCGTTTGCGAAATATACGGTTTGAAAAAAAAAAAAAGTGAAAATTAAGATGCCTGCTTTAAGCACAAATTGGTCAAGTTCGAATCACCTAAGGTCCACTCATGAAAAATACTCGATTTGGTGATCCTGATATACAAGGATTAGAGTTTTATCTTAAGACAGAATATTAATAATTAATTAGTTACGTAACGTAGAAATTCATGCGCGAACTAGTTCGCTATGAGTTTTTTTTTTTTTTAATTTTAAAAACTGCCCATTTCTAACAGCCCAAAGGAAACTGATGCGCTAAAAGAGTGTTTTCAATAATAGTCATTGGTACATATAAACTAGGCATAACCTAATTGTAAAGTAACGATGAATGTTTTCGAGATCAGCTTTATGATCATGAACTTAAAACATTTTTTAGGTTAATGATGACATTTAAAGATAAGCATTTCATAATAATATGTAAATATAAAGTATTGCGCATGCTTATTAGTTTCATTGAATTGCTCCATAGGTGGTAATCTTTGGAAATAGCAATCCGAAACTCGTATAGCAACCTTTGTTCGGCATACATATTTATGTGCGACTAAGATTAAATTAAAATACTACTTTTGTTTATTCTATTTAATACAAACTAATAAATATTATTCCTGATTTGTTTCTTTTCAGATTTCACCGAATGAACACTAGCTTTTTTTATCCCAGATATCCTGTAAATCAGAAAACTGGATACATACCTCCAAGCATTGAAATCAAATTCCGGAAGCCAATTAATCTTTTTTTTTTTGGAGATAGTTAAATTTTAAATGCTGTATTTTTTTTTTCTTTTCAGAATAAACATTTGACTTAAAATATTTTGAAAGCAATTGGCTGCAGTGTAGCTATATTTTCCCTATGAGGGAAAAAAATTACTAAGTACCAGTTTCTCATATTTTCTCCTTTTACTTCACTTAAATTTTAAACAAGTCTTTCATCCTATGATCAGGCAGTGGGAAATACTGCTTTTCATCTCAACAGAGTCCCACTGATACACCGCAAGATGGGCTGTTTCGACCACTACTGTCCACTTAACATGGATTCGCACACTACCATGTGGTGTATTTTTATTAATTGCATGTGTTCTCAAATCAGATGGTCTTACATGGGATCAAAATGCAATTTCCTGGAGGAAATCTGACAACTTCGCGTGAGACTGGCTAACTCACTTTCACTTGAAAATTCCTCTCGACAATTTAACGAAATTAGAATCCCCTTTTCCAAACGAAATCGCTCGTTGCATCATCCGAATGTTACAGAGTCGTAGCCATAAGATATACAGAGCAAAAAGGAAGTGGAAACTGTATATGTCTTTAGATTCCATGTGTTCCGAGGTCCATTTGCTGAGAATATCAGCAAACGAACCTTAGAATACATACAAGCAGCATCCAAAGCAGACATCACAAAAATATTATCTGTACTTTATTTCGAATAGTTCTGCCACTAAAAGTTGTCCGATCAAATCAAAAGGATTTGAGAAAATCTTTCATAACGATGCCAAATACCAAATTTTAATAAAATTTAATAAATCAAAACGAAGTCTTTATCTACATTCGAATAACAAAACGAATGTAATGACGCTTAGGCATTTGCAAGACACTTAATAAAACTATCATTCATCAAGAGAACTGATAAATGTTTGACTAATTTCAAAGGCAACAAAAGTCAGAACTCAGTGAAGGCGTATATTAAACCTTCTGTGGTAGAAAAAAGCTGTTCTAGAAAGAAAAAATCAGTTTATATAGTAGCAGTACCGGTTAATTTTTAATTTACTCGCCTTTCTTTTGCTACTACAAATTCGTTATGTAGTTTTATTTAAAATTCTTGGCTGTCACGATCCCAATGGGCTGAAAAGACCTGGATTCGAAACTCGAAGACCATTTCATAAGGGCTTTTCAAATGAAAGGGAGTTTCCAGTCTCATACGGAGGTGGAAGGGAAATTCACGGAAACTTGTTTTTCATCTTGCAAAACAGGAAGTTAATAGGCGTATTACACACCATAACCCTTAATTTTAACTGACCAACCTTACGATTTTTTTTTTTCAAAACTAAAATACTTTGTAGCTGAACTCGTAGTGAATTAAAATAAGTGTTCCTGAGAATTACTGGGTGCAAGGGGAGGAATAACTGGTTAGTCTTATCCAAGACGTTAAGAATGCTCAACAGGATAAACCAATAAAGAACAAAAGTTTTAAATCTGGTCAACTTAAGATGGGAAACCAGTGGAATCCACTAGCTACCTAATGAGCAAGTTTATACTTGATATAACCAGATCGATCATATCGTTACCCAATGCAGAAAGCATACAGGCAACTTGAGATCATGTTTACGTCTCGGTCCGGTGTGTGTTTGTTTCACGAGAAGGAAAACTCGTTTCAGATATGGTGATGATTATTCGAGAGCTGTTAACTCGCTCTTTTATTGAAAATAGCTTTTGGAACGCCGCTGTGCATTTTCTATATGGACAGGGTTAGAGGCAGTATGTATGCAAAGAATTATCTTGTAAATAATACAGTTTATAAGTTCATGAATATAAAGAAAGATGGAGAGAAAACGTGAAAGATGATTATCGGTTTCGTTACTCAAAATTTGAGTATCAAAACAGTGTATTTAAAATAATGTGGAACCAGAGAAAAATTGTTGGTGAATATTTAAGGCGAATATACAAGCTGTAAGTGTATGTGCCTATTAAGCTTCCTATGTGTTTTATTAGAGAGATCCCAGAAGCATTTAAAAGCAAGGGAAGCGTAGCGTTAGATTGTCACCAAATAAAGACTTAGATTTCGTTAAACCTAAAATTTTGCCGAGTGACAGTACGGTCCTGTGGAGTTTGCTTCAACAACGATAGGTCGGAAGAAAAACCGTTACAAATTCGATCCTAGTCGTCGACTAGAGAAGCATTTTTAAGGCCTTTCCTTTCTCCAGCTGGTTCCCAACTCAGTCACTCTATGTCACGGTCAAGTAGGTTTTTTTCCTGTTCCAAAACTCAGGTTTTGAACTCCGACTCTAAAAACCTACCATAGAACTCAAGATCACAGACAATGCGAGTGTTAGAGTTTATGGTCACGAGATGGCGACAGTTGCCCGTCATACTCTTTTTCCCGAAAGCCTCGGTTGATTGCTTGAGCTTACCGTTGCTGCAGAATGGAGATTGATTTCCCATTTGTGTTCAGAAAAGGCATTAGAGGACTTTTTTTTTTATGAATTCTGCCGGAATGTTTTTATTTATTGCTATTTTGAACTAATAAAGAAAGACTATAAATAAGGAAAACAGTTCCACAAGGATTATTTATAATAACTTCCCTTTTACTTTGTTTATGTTTGTCTGACTTGTTTTGTATAAAATCTGAAATATTACTTATGCACGAATTTTATTTCAAGTGCGAGGAGTTTAATTAACGACTACTTTTTCATTTTAATATTCTTATGTTTGTTCTGAATAAATACATGATTTATAAACACATCTTTACTAAATCAATCTTTACTAAATACACATCTTTACTAAATATAAGCAGATTTAGAAGGAAAATTTTAAAATGCAGGAAACTTGAGGTAGGGAATATCTACTGCAATAATAGCAGATATTCACTGGCCATGACCAAACTCATAAAAATTGCGAAGTATTTTTATTACTTTTTTATGGCTGACATTTTATTCCTATTTTGCTTTAGTCATAACTATCCTGATCCTTGTTGGTATGAAAATAGTCATAATTAAAAATATTGTCCAGCTAGCTAAAACAGTTGTTTTCATTTGGAGAGGGGAGAGTTAGCCTTCCACAATATATTTAGAATTGATATTAAGAATTACATAACATTATAAGAGCAATTATTTTGTATTCAAAACGATGTATATAATAAATATATATCCTATGTCACACGGATTTTTGTCAGTATCTCATGCTCCGATGAGCTGTTTTGATAAGACCATCGTTCTTTGCCGGTCTTATCAAAACCCTTATAAAGCTAATATTAAAAATTAGTTTATATTAGTTAAGAGCTTTTCTTTTGTAAACTTTGTTGCTTGCTAATGTTTAGACTTACAAAATAATTAGGTATTTGGTAAATGTGTAAGGTAGTACAAAGCTCTGGAGATTTAGAACTTCGTATTACCTTCCTTGGCATATCGATTTCTTGCATAATGGGAGAAAATTTTTATTGGGAAGCACACAGAATTTAAAAGCAAAAATAAGCTTAATATTCACTAATTAAGCAGAAGCACTTTTCTTGGATCAATGTATTTATTGAAGAAATTGACAAGACCTTAATAATGCACGCGCGAACCTCTTAAATCTGCAGCGTAATTTGGAATAACTTTGCACTACCCTGATAATTTAGTTTTAGCTGCAACAGTTACAGAATATTAATGAAATTCTCATTCTTGATTTTTTTTTCTTTTTAAAGGTGCATTTTTTTTCTGTTTTTTAAAATAGGAATATTTATACACTGAGCAAAATATATTTATAATCCTCCATAGTAACTGTATACGATCACAAAAAAAAAAAAAAAGTAAGTAATAATTGCAGCCCTGATCGTTCACAGAAGTAGTAGCGGGCTTATTACCCGTGATGCTATGGACGTCTCGCGTACGTTGTCCTTGAAGAAACCCCCCCCCCCCCAAAACAAAAAAAAAAAAAAAAAAAAAATTACCAAGTACACCTATTGATGCCATGGAAATATTACGACAAATCCATTTCTCTCTCAAAGAAATGAAACGTTATTATATAGAAGAAAAATTAACCTCAAAATTCAATCGAAATACTGTGGAGTTTTGGCGGATACTTGAGGCAAGTGAGGAATACAATGGGAAAATGACTAGGGGGAAACAAATGGCCTTGAAATTTAAGTTACACCTTACGCTGCGGGCTCATCCGTAAATTAGGTGATGCTTTTTTTTTAGGGGGGGGGGGGTTGAGATGGATACTATGTGAATTGTTAAGATATATATATAAAAGAAATCAGCTAACGCCTTTTTGTTCCCGTATAGGGAGTAGGCGAGGCCTTTTATCCTTTGTCATATTGTTACAAAAATTGTTACCCACGTTATTTATTTGTTTATTTACTTCTGAATGCATGCTACGAATTGATAAATCTTCCTTTGAGCACTGACAAATATACGTAAGAGGATCTTTAGTTTTCTCTTTTTAAATAAGCTAAACTGAACTTTCCATAAACAGAGAAATACTGGCATACAATTATTATCATTAACATTCTTTAAATTCAGTTAAGTTACGAAATGGGGCATTTTTCTTTACCTCACTGCTTTAAAATAACACGCGCTCTCGCAAAATCAATTTCTAACAGTAAATTCCAAAAGATAAATGTTATTGTTATTAATGTAAGATTTAAAGAAATTATGGTAAATGTTTTTAAATTAAGATGTAGAATGATCACCGGGATGAACTTAATAGCATCGATTAACTATAATAATGCGCCTAATGCATCCAATATTCATTAAATGACTAAACTTCTATAAATAGATCAAGGTTTATTATAGCTTATAATAAGCTAAATATTTTAAAATAAATAACATTTATAAATAACATTTATATGATTAATATAAATAATTAACATCTATATAAATAAATTTATTATTATTTTAAAAAAAAACAACTTATGAAGGAAAGGTGAAGCAGCTGCTTATTGTGTAATTTTTCAGGGAGTGTGGCGCAAGTTTGTAAACAGAAGCCAGTGGGAGTCTTAAACATTTGCAATAGTGAGTTACGTGATTTAATAGGCTATCCCATAAGCTAATTCATCTTTCCCGGAAAGAATTAGGGTTCCTCATAGCATAACATCTGTAGTCATAAAACAGAAAGGAAAAAAATTAGTAACTACCTTTTTATGATTGATTGCTTCCCATATTATCCAAGTTACATACATACACACATCATTAAGAAATCCCACACGGAAATTGACGTGGTCCGAAAGTGGACTGAAGAAAAAATAATAATAAGGGGAAGCAGTCTCGCGGTACAGTAAACAACGGTAAAATTATACTTAAAAACGAAACACGAATGACTAACATTATAGTTTAAGATTTAGAATCCCTGTTCAGACCCGTCTTGGGAGATTTTAAGTAATGAAGAAAAACCTGTTTATGGTGCTTCTGGGCACAATGGTAGGGACATTTGCACAATGCAAGCAGATGGAGCCTACTTTGTAAAGTTGACTCAGTCTGTTCCGGTAAACTATACCTGGGGACATTGGAAGTGGAGAGCCCGGTACAACAGTACATTCTACCCCACGGGAAACTGTCGACTTCCAGGCTCCATCGTCCGGTAGGATATGATAGGCAGTGAAGTAAACATAGGAAATGGAATGCTATTATTTGGAACGCTGCGCTTAGTGCAGTAAACAAAAATACATTCTTTGTTAACTTTCTCGAACACGAGACTAGGGAGATATGGTTAATATTCTGGAGAGGATACCTTAATTTAAAAAAAAATAATAATAATAAAAAAAGTAAAAAATAAAACAAGGTATTCGGCTTATTTTTACATAAAAAATTTAGAAAATTTAACCTTAGCTACTTTGGTGGCGCTTTGTGAATAATCGGTTATTATTTAATTAGCCTTTGTACTTGTACTGGATGCCTGTGATACTCAGGCGAAAATTCTACTAATAAAAAATATTTTACGTGACTATTCCGTTATTATAATAGTAAGCAATATGTCGACTAAAGCTATTTCCTTAATAAAATACAAATATGTCACATTATGCATGGGGAGATTCAAAGCATCATGTTTACATTTTTATAAGAAAAATGGGCTTCATAATTTGTTTTTGCAATAGTATCAATGTTTGGTCAGAAAAAAACAAAAAAATATTATAATGAAAATATATAAATAGAAGACTACCTCTACTAAGCCGACAAAAGGTATACAATAATATACTCTTGCGTCGTAGGAAATGCTACCCTTGGCAAACCAGATGTAATGATGCCTGATGTCCGGGAACACTACAACAAACAAAATTTAAACTGTGGACATAAAAACCACTTTGTTACATGACAACGTATCATTTAACAGTTATCAGGCGTTCAAGAAACTATACACGTTGAAAAACGTTTGCTAGATAGGTTAGTATGGAATAGTACTGAGTGGCTATACGAAGTACATTATTGTAGTGTGGAATGGCCTTCGGCGATGTGTCCTGGGAGTCCACGGGGAACATATAATAATTAAAATTAATGAAACAGTTATCGAAAAAATGCGGAATCTTACACAGTCGTTAATGGCTTGGACATTAGTTTTAACAAAAATTAAGCACATCTTCTAAGCGTAAAATCCAAAAATTGGATGTCTTTGTTTTCGAGGGATAACAACCATTGGTGGACCAGTGGGTATAACTGAAGGACCGATATGATGATCCTTGATTACTCCTCGATCTTTTTAGAGCTTCCAGGTGTGCGACGGTTTACTCTTCCGGCCTGCTCGCTAACCAATAGGCTCTGTGTTCGAATCCCACCATGGATGTTTGCGATTGCCTTACTAATTCTGTGCGAAAAGAGTATTTGTGACTCTGCTACTTCTTCCAGCAGAAACCTCACTCCCAAAACTTATGAGGTATGAGCATGCGGCGCCAAGTGATGTCAAATGTATCACAAATAACTAACGATTTACTTCTGTGCATTGATTATAATATTTACTCGCTATTATAAATGTTATAATGTAATATTTACTCTACACTACAACAAACAAAATTTAAACTGTGGACATAAAAACCACTTAGTTACATGACAACGTATCATGTAACAGTTATCAGGCGTTCAAGAAACGATACACATTGAAAAACGTTTGCTAGATAGGTTAGTGTGGAATAGTACTAAGTGGCTATACGATGTACATTATTGTAGGTGGAATTAAATTCCAAATTTATTTCAGCCTAATGAATGCAGTTAATATTCTTTTATTTCAATTTTATGATCGTATATTATACCCAAGGTAAAAAACTCTCTACATCGATCTCTCATCCGGAGATTTTTATTTAATAAGGTCAAAGCACCTTATGGTATCTTGTTTTGGTAAAATACTTATAAGCTAAATTACTTAAACATTGGTATTTCTAAGCCTGGCTCCCACTGATGAGACCTCAATAAAGGTCGAAACCGGTCTGGGTAGTGGCCCCTTTCCCTTTAATGCATAGCATCACACATCTCCTCAAGGAGAAGTGCTTTGCATTAAGGGTAAATACGAAGAATAGTGATCAGATCTTTTTCCACCTTTACCACGAGTTGCCTAAGACTTGCACTACTTGCAGGCGCAAACTTGACTTACTTGTCTGTTTGCTTACTTGGGAAATGTATTAAAACCAGGTTTATATTTAAAATAGCTTGGTATCTTTATCATAATATTTACTCGTTAAAGTAACTGATACTTTCCTAACAGAAATGATTTATTGAAAACAAACATTAAATTCCAAATTTATTTCAGCCTAATGAATGCAGTTAATACTCTTTTATTTCAATTTTATGATTTACTCCATCCACACAGACAACTGTTGTTCATAGAACAGACCATCCCTCAATCTGGAGATGCCTGGCCTCGCTCGTCTGTTGCGAGATCGAGTGGTTACTCACGGATAAAAGCGTATGTTTATACGACTACATAAGAATCTCAACGAAAATAAGTAACGATTTAGTTGCAATAGTTGCCTGCATACACATCTCTTTAAGGCAATGTCGAAGACAACGTTTGAATTTATGGCTGAATTCTAATCTGACTAATTGGAGAGGTGTGCGTTGGATTGAAGAAGGGGGATTTGATGTAATTTTTAGTTTTCTTCCAGATGTATATCACTTGTGAGATTCGGTTTGTACATCCGTCTGCTGTACACAACTCCGATCTAGGTGAACAGATTTTATCCATTCCATTTTTGCGATCTTTATTAATATTTTGGTGGACAACTCAAGTTTGGTTTCAGTTGATCCATTTTCTTCACAAGTTATTCAAAACGATAGTAATAACTGTTTCGCTAGATAGAAATTAATGAAATTTAATATATCTTGAGATATGCCATGCCATATGAATTTTGATTTCAATGTGATAATTTCAAGGGCAAAATTAAGCGAAAAATATGCACGTAAAAAATACCAAAATTTCGTTCCATTAAGTCAGCGAGGAATTATTAGTGTTCGAATTATTTTGCCAACAAAAATAATTCTATTAAAAGCAAAATTAAACTTATTCTTAAGTAATTCGTAATCTTAAATAAAAACAAAATATCCCAGATAACGTGTACTTAGTTAATGTACTATGTAACTGACAAATGCTTTATCCTTAACAAATGGCTCGATTGAAAAACAGATAGGTAGGTCGTCGGTCAGAATTTTATTAATTCCAAATACGGAATTTCGATAAAATCCTTGCAGCCGCGTTCAGAAATCCCCTAATTTGCCAATTAAAAAAAAAAAAAAAAAAACGCAATTTAATACATGCTTATGCGTTTTACTTAACTTGTGAAATCTCGTGAAGTTCATTTCACTTAATTAAAAAAATGCACGAGAATGCTATTGCAATATGTCATAGTTGGGGGTGAAATGGTTCAGTCTAGTTGCGGTAATATCCATTTCCCTTTGTACACTCCTTCATTCATAGTTTGGCTTACTCTGCTCCGCTAAATACATCTCCCTCTCCACTACTACTTAATTCTCCTACTACACACAACTATCATCAACGCCATCTGCCGCCCATCATCACTAACAACAGTATTTTTTGTCTGTAAATTGCGTTGTGTTCTGAAGGCCGATTTGTTTGGACACGGGATGAAAAATCCGAATTTCCGAGAGAAAAAACCCCCGCTACCTCCGTATGAGATCGGCTAACTCACCCTCAATTGAAAAAGCCCATAAGGATTCCCTTCGTCACGGCAAAAATCGAGCCTAGGTCTTTTCCAATCGAAGGGCGCAATATTCCACCATTTTTCCCATTATGCTACGGAGGCACCTAAAAAAAGAAATTATCTACCATATAAAAGTATAATAGCTAATTAGAAATATCCTAGACGACTACCCCAATCGGTTTCCTCTTGATTATCCGATCCATATTGTTGTCTAAAATTAATTAAATGTGCTATAATATAATTACATCCTGAACGAAAGATAATTATTAAAGACAAATTTGATGAAAGTTCAGGAGACTAGATTTAGGCATATTATTTGATTAACGAGGGCGCAAAGTTTAAACAGCACACACACACACGCACACAAATTATGTGTATTCATCAAAGGGCCACCACCTGTATAAACAAATGTAAAGCAGGTGCCCCATGATGTAAGACAAAACCTTGTGACCTATTGAAAGAGTATGACACGAATAGTATTTCGGAGAGTCCCAGTTTCCTCTAAATTTGCGCTATGCCAGTTCATTAAGATTCACTGTTAATATATGAAGGTTCGCTATTTACAGAATTAAGTACCATCGAAGTTCGCTTTTCTCTGGTTCGCTATTTACAGAAATGATATTCATTTACCGAACTGTTTGCTAAATTCTAAACTCGCGATCCAATTTAGTTAGATGGTAGGTCATCTATGATTACGAAACTAGCCACTCTAGGTCAAATGCAAGCACATATCCCGAGAGTTCGGCAGTTAAAAAAAAACTTGAAAATGTTTCCATGATGCCAAGTAAGCGTGGATGTTTTTCGGAAATATTACATAAGAGAAGAACCTATGATAAACTACTGCAGCTCTGACGTCGACATAGGGCGGAACCTAACTTTCCGATATCACTGAGGTCAGCAATGGTTTGTGTATTGCCGATAGGCGAATTTTTGCATTCGTTCATTTGACCTCCAGTGCAACAGGTAGTTAGGCAATGATGCCCGAAGAGACAGTTGAGTGTGCTCTCCATTAGGAAGTGCGCACTATCAAATATCAAACGAACTTAGAAATAACAAATACGTTTAACAGCAAAATATCTGCAGAACTAGAAAAATGTTTATTATATAATTATTAATACCGTTTATTTATTCTTTTTTGTAGAAGTGAATGATTTGCACCATTCGATCAATTATGAATCAAACGATTTTCGCATCAACACTGCATTGTTATGTGTTATTACTAAATTTATAATGCGTTATTAATTGTTATAAAAGATATACTGCACAACGAGAAGGGATATTTGCTTAGCCCCATACCTGGCCTGTGGTTCACTTTCATGCTCAAAGGTAACCGCAGGCTCGATAATTTTATCTTTTCATAAATAGCTAGCAGGATAAATGTATGTGTCAAACTAGATGGCAATTTTATAAGCTTTCATATAATTGCCCTCTAGTTTTACATATTAGGATATAAAAATATTTTAAAAGAGACAACTAAATATGTATTATTCGCCGAAATGAAAAAAAAAAAAAAAAAAAAAAAAAAAAAAACATTAACGCTACCAACTAGATTACGCTCGTGAGCATGCCGAGTTGAACTGATAGTATGGAAAGTTCCGTGAGCCCACGCCGCAGAGATGATCGCGGTTCATCGGTGCGGCTCGTGCTACCTACTCTGCATCGCGCCACAAGCTTCTCTAGCTTGGTGTGATTAGTATAAGGATATTTAATTGTTTTTAATATATGAAACATTTCTATTGTTAACACACATAAACTTATACATTCCTTTTCGCTAATTTTTAGGTTGTAAAAAATCGAAATGTAAACAGTCAATTTTTACCTGTACCATTTGGAAATCTATGAAAATTAAGTACCATCGAAATTCAGCCAGTGGAGAAAAAAAAGAATCAGCTAGGCAATATAACTAGCTAAAGGTGAGCCATATTTGCCCTTTCTATTCCCTTTTGTCCCATCACTTCTAATTCTGAAGGCAACTCAGAAATTTGTTAAATCCAAGACATTGCCAAGACAAGACGTCAATCGCAATGCTGTGGTTTGAGATAATTTTTCCCATTTCCCCTTTCGTTTTATGTTCAGAAATCGGAGTCTGAATGTTTCCAAGAAACGTTCCGATTTTTCCTCGTCTTTGACATATTACTATTATTACGTGTCACCTGCAAGAACTCATCCCTAGAAAAGCTACACTAACACGCAACTCTATCTATCGCCCACCACCAGGACCAATCGTATTTTTCAGTCTGTAAATTGCGTGTGGTTTCTTGACTAATTTGCCTGTGAGCGGATGAAAAAACCCTCATGCCACTCTATGAAATCGTCTAACTCATCTTCGATTGAAAATATTCTAATTTTTTTTTCCCAGTGTACGGGTTCTTTATCTTACCTTCAAAAATGTTTAATATTTCTACCCATATATACATTCCTAATATCTTTTTTTAATAATCTCCATTTCATTCAGTTTTTTTTTCTCCTTTGCTCTTATTTATGGGGCTTATAAATACTCAGTCGTTATGGAGTGTTATGAAATATTTATGTGCTAGATTTCACTGCAATTTTGTGCGACTGCATACAGCATAGCAAGCTACGATTTTAAAAAAGGAACAAGTTGCTCATGGAATTCATTCAGTATGGAAAAAGAAGTCCAAAGAACAGAGGTTCTCAGCATAGAGGAATTACAGAATAAAAGCTGAAATAGGAAAATCGAACTTTGTCAAGCGTAAAGGAACTAAGACTCATAAATAATTATATAAAGAGTAATCCATAGAGATGTTGGTTTAATGTAAAAGGTAGGAGTGCTCACATACATAAACCATCCTCCCTACTAAAGATTAGAGATAGTTATTTCAAGAAGAGAAATCTCTCTCTAATCCCACATCTGGGTGTTATCAAAAGTAATATATATATATATATATATATATATATATATATTTTTTTTTTTTTGCAAGAAACAGCACAGAACTGAGTTTTATTAGAATAGAAATTAAGAAGAGTATGAACTCAATTGAAAACTGGTTTCGAGATCAGGTAAAAATTGATATCCGGAGGTTCGTTCATTTTCATAGTGAAAGGTTTGTCTAATGAGAAAAAGTAGTGCCATCGGAAAAAACTGTCGATTGGATTTGCAGTCAATGGGGTATGCTTATTGATGTATAAGAGAGCAATAAATAAAACAACGGGGCCTGGTAAAACTCCAGCATTAGATGCGATGTTTGGATATTAGATCTATTGCTATCATTGGCAACCTAGTTCCAGAAGTAATGACACCATTTAATAGGATTCTAATAAGCCTTTGTGCCAAACGCGGTCAAATGCCTTAAAGATAAAATGCAATAATTTGAGAATTCCCTCAAACTTATCTATGACATCTGACAAAAGGTAGGCGAGGTGAATAAGATCCTGTATTGATCGAAAGTTGCAGAACGACACTGGCGATTGTCAGAGTGCTCTCGGAGAAGATATATCATAGCGAACTTAGGCGCAAATGCTACAATTTGAAAAAGGGAAAAGTCCAACTGAAATTCGAGATTTTGTTAAGAAAGACGCATGGTTTAGCAGATTGGAGACAAAAATATACGTTAAGGCTGAACTGAGACCATTTTTGTGAAGCGAACAAAAGGTTTTGGGAGCATTGGCTTTTTACACCCGTAATTATTTCTCTTTATTTGATTTTCATGGTTGTTTAAAGGAGTCGAAACTGGGAAGGCTATGAAATACACAAAAATAAATTCTTTATTAAGCAGTACACATGGAGAACTTCACCCAGCTCCTCTGCGAAGAGTGACCTCGACAGTGACTTTTCCATACTGCTATCATACTCCCTCCAGGTACACTTGGCAAAATACTAGTAGTAAAATTATTCATTAGCTAACGTGGGAATCATCGAACAGCATCACTATTAGGTTCGGTCTGGTATATACACTCTAGTGGATGATCTCCGGAATTCTTATTTTTTATTTTTAAAGATATACCTTAAAAGAAGCGATGTTGTTCTCTCAGTGATGTCTGAAGTAACTGGGGGGGGGGGGGGAAATCACCTCATATCGTGCTGGAGAATGGAGACGAAATAAACCGGGTCTTTGCTCTGGAGTCCAAATATGGTTCGTAGCAATTCCAGCCTCTAATAAGTAAAGCGGTGATGGTATTACACAGGCCGATGAAACTCATCTAGCACTAATGGGTGGTATGAAAGAAGAAGCTACATCTAGCTCTTCCAATATTAGTATGATGATTTAACGCCTGCTGGCTGAGAGATATATCCAGGGCTCCTAATAGGTCCACCAACATGAAAGTTTAGGCAACGTATGGAGTCGAGACATGGAGACTCAATCAGAAAGAAATACAGAAAATGTATTTCTGTATTTAATCGAAATTAAATGTTTAAGAAAAATAAATGAGGCACTGGTCAGAACACAAAACAAATGAACAATTCAAACACGAATTAAACTACAGAGAACATATCTTAGCTATAATTCTCAAACAATTAAGATGGTTTGGACACCTCAGAGAATGTCCTTTCAAAGATTATCAAATATAGTCTTGAATGGAATCATTGGCGGAAGATGATCAAGAGGAGGACCAAAAAGAACTTGGCTACAATCAATGAAGGAAAGGTCACAATTATCGAGCTTCGGAAAGATGACAGATATGGCCAAAGATAGAGTCAGATGGCAAAGATTTGTTCATAGGGAAACTCAACCCATCATCTGACATGTGAGAAAGAAGAAGAAATTTTAGTGAATGAAAACAGAGAACACACATATGACATAATTCGAATAATAATGAACATTCGGAGTCCCGATTGAAGGTTAAATATATATACAATAAACTAACTGAATAATAACATCAGAACAGTTTTAAAATGTATTTCCCAAAATGCATAAGCATATTAAATTCGTTTTGCTTCACGAGCTATTTCTTAGCCCTGGTTGGAATGATTTTATTGATATCGGTATTTAGAATCAATACAAAACTGAGCTCTCTCAATTTTAGTTTGAATCAGGCATTTTTGGTGGCAAAATTAAGAAAAGCAAAATTAGATGTCCGCAGTACAGATGACCTAACAAAAATGATTGCAAACATAGCATCTTACATAGCGACAAGTCTCATTATCGCACCAAGTGAATCCGGATCTCCTCTTTTTTTTTCTTTTTGGAATATGTACTATAGACAATTTATTTTGATTAATTTTACCACTATAAACGATCTTATTGAAATGACTAATGTTAGAAATCCTAAATTCCAAATTTTATAAAATTCCATTCAGCTAATGGAAAATTATTACTGCGAATGATTTTTCTAATTGTTGTCAATAAAAAATCATTTGATATAAAAAAAGCCAAAACTGAATCGCACAGACACCCTGTATATATATATATATATATATATCTTAAATGTCATTCTCCAAGAGCAAAGTTATATCAATATATAAGTTCGACATATTTTGCACCAACAAATGGTCAGATTAAAATAAAACTTGAAATCAACGGCCAAATTTTGTAAGGATGCGAAATACCAAATTTAAACAAACGTATCCACCCAGAGTTCTCGAATAATTCGTGTAGGGAGATATGGGAGAATTGAACAACAGGTGCATATGCATTTAATGAAACACACCTACTAAAACGATTCGATGTTTAATGTTGTGATAATGAATGTTCCTTATACAAGAATGGCATTTAAAAATAGCACAAGCGCCTCTTATGGTTGTCTTTATTTCCTTATTTAAGTTTCAATAGGCATTATAAAGAAACAAGAACTTCACGTCGTCCTATTTTCTACGTTCGTAATTCAAATTTTAAGATTTCGTTCTGATCGTATATCGGTTTGAAGTGCTCCCCACCCCGCTAATTACCGCATTAAGTGCTGCATCATAGTTGAAGAATTTTCAATCTTAAAGGATTAAGACCTAAACGTTGTTTTGTTTCTTTAGGGGGGTGGGGGGGAACGGCGATATTTGGAGTAAATATTTCGCATTATATATCTTTCAATAACCCAGTTTTCCGGCATTACAGGATTTCCTCGGAAAAGTGTATAGCTGTGAAGTAAAGATTCATAATTATAGTGCATTAAAACAAGAATATTCCATATGAATATTGCGATACTACATCATTACATTAACAGAACAGCATCTAAACTAAAACGGACATTACCAACCATATTTCAATAAACAAGTAAACTGGGATTATTTCTGCAGTTTAATGCTTAATTTCAAATGGATCATTTCTCCGAATCGATAAAGCATGGGTTTTAACGAACGAAAATAATAGTTTACTTAAAGAATAATGAGTAAACTGAAACCCTGTATAATTCACGCTATATAAAGTCTTAACAAATAACGGCATGAGACTCGCTTCGCCACAAATTTGGTTTCTATGATCTTACTGAAACTAAAACTGAATCGCTCCAAACTAGTGGGATCGAAACCGGATAAGTCAGTATAATATTTAAGCTTTTGCAGCCATTTCAAATTTCGTTTCAGTCTATTTACAGTAGCAAAATCAAGCAAAACAAGTTATGTCTAGGGCAGTAGATAAGGTAAAAATGGGTCGAATTTAATAAAACGCATTACAACTTTATACTTTTGAGTCAGAAAAAAGTATCATTGTATAATAGTTCTTTGAATAATACTTGGTCGTTGACATCATGATAGTTCTCGTGAAAATAATACAGACAGTCGGAAAATTTTATTCTGATCAATTTTTGTTAACCTATATTACAAGTCTTTATAGAAAAAATGCGAAATAACATTTTCACTATAACTGGATCTTTATATTTGCAGTACGTTTTAGTGAAGTAATTTCCACTGGAAAACCAGTCCTGCGTTCACGAGTAATCAATGAAAAAAAAATGTAATTACATTTTTCTTGGCACAAAATAATCTGAAATTATAGCAGTTGTTTTCCTTAATTAGACTATTTTACTGATTAAACTATTCAAAATGATAACAATCCCTAGAAAAATGAAATAAAAATGAATTAGCTAACGCATTTTATTCCCTTATAGGGAGTAGGCGAGGCCTTTTAAAACCCTATCTTTCTTTTCTGGAGACTGAGAAAAAATCCCTAGATTATGACATTTAATCAAATTAGTATTTGAGGTCACCATTAAAATGTTGAGTCATTTAAAATGGACCTTATACTCGTAAATAGGCAAAAGTAGTACTTATGCCAAAGCTGCTCTAAGTTTTTTTTTTTTTTTTTAATTGGTCACCATACAAAATGCCAACGTTCTCTTACTTCTTTTGTTTTCATAACTTGTTTGCTGAGCATGGCTTAAATTTGTTGTGTATTTGTGCTAGGTAATATCATGTTTAAATACAATGTTTTCCCCCCTCGGCAATCCTCAAAAGTGTGTGACAAAGCATCGAAATGGCTCTAACTACAAAATTCACAACACAGTCGACAAAGATTCTTTATTTGGAAAGACCTAAATTCCATTTCCGTCACAAAAAGATTTATAAAAGGCTTTTCACCCTAAGACCAATTAGAAAGCTAGTCACAGCGCAAGGGTTTTTCCCGTAAAACCTGCCTCAGAATACGTGCAGTTTACAAATATGACGTAGTGGCTCTGTATCATTGTTCTAACTTAAAACCAACCAACAACATCTTTGTCCCGTACATTTAGGAAGAACTATGTAATCAAAACGGATAGGGGTGAAAGGGAAATAATATTAGTCAATTTAAATCTAAAAAAGCAGAAAAATTCGTTAATATCAGTATTCAAATACTGATCCTAATTTTCCTTCTTCATTTTCTTCGTTAAATTTTCTTTCTTCAGCACTAGAGTTATTCGAAGGAAATTTTATGACTCTGAGCTCCAATTAGAGAACTTTAAATCTGCCAGATTTCAAGCTTGTACATATCAAAAATATATTTGAACTTAGATCAAATAACAGAAATATGCATTTAAGTCCAAAGAGAACTAGTACAGCTTGCTGTTATTTTAACTTGGAATTAATTACAATTGCAGTGCGACTGCACAGCTTGATAGGCAAAGCGAAAGTAACTTTTCACGAAATCTAGTGTATTTATTGAAGGAAATTATTATATACGTATTATTTTCTAATTATTAATAGTAATGTGAGCAAAATAAATGATAAACGATGGAAAACTATGCAGAGTTAAAGTAGTACTTGACGAAGTAATTTCTGTTCAATGCTCCATTATTATCGGACAAACACGGATCAACTTCTGCAATGCTGCTTAATAGACATTAATAACATATGTACCCAAGAAGATTTAATTCAATATAATGAAACAGCTTTCAAGTATATTAGTCACTAGATGAGTGAAATTTGACATTTTATGTTTTTGCGTAATATTTTATGCAAGTGGCATTTTTGTCTTTTAATGCATGCTTTTAATCATTTATTTGTATGCTCTTACATATTCTGTAGTTCGCACACGAAATAAATAAATGATCATGCTTCATCCTGATGACGTTGGGAGCTAAGGCACGTAACGTATATAAGAATTTTTAATGCATTTATATAATATACAGTCCTTCAGTGGTCTAAGGAAACAGCGTATTATAATTTGAAGAATACAATAAAATAACGCTTCCCTTACCACATTTTAATAAAAATTAATCAGCTGTAATAATTATAGGCGAATGAAGGTTCTTTTATTATTTTTTTTAATATGACGTACTTATGACGTGAAAGTCAACAATTCTCAATAGCTATGATGTAGTAAGAAAAGATGCCCATGATTTCCTTAATTTTTCCTCTAAGAAGAAAATTAAGGAAGAACGTCGTTCATTTTCTCAATAATGATATTTCATGACAATGCTGCTGCAGTATTATCATTTTCATGACACAAAGGAAACAAAAATAGTTGGAATTCGAAACACACAACAGACAACTTTATCGACAGTTATTTATATAGTGTCATTTAGTATTTCTTGTGTATGAAATTGCCTCAGCCTCATTTTCAGGTGTGTTTCGCATAGTGCGTAACAATAACAACTATAGTTTCCTTTTGTTCATCTATATGCAAGCTATTTATTGGCTCCAGCTGGACGGTTTCCTTACGAACCGTCGACTTTTTTTTTTCTTTTTTTTTTGTATCATTTTCAGGGACAAAAGACGCCGTCATTGCACATGACAATAACTCTGTACTGGCTGAATGAAATTAAATTTGGGATTCGGAATGCACACAATAAAACATCCGTGTAGTTTTGGTTTTTCAAGATCATTATTCGCAAAACAGTTCTATTAACAATCCTGCACAGCCTACGTAGAAGTTTATGAAATTTGGTATTTGAGATCTCTAAAAATTTTTGGATTATTTCAATTTTAGCTTCAACCGAACCGCTTGCTAGAACAAAATTAGAAAGAACAAAATTTCATCTCTAACGAACTTAAGCCAAAAACGAGTCGACAGTGTAAATTTTGATACTCTGGAATTTTAGCAGAGTGCTCCCACTTGATAAAACTCTTTGAATAACAAACTTATCAAGGATATCATAATTCTTGGAAAAAGTAATAATAGCACTTGAAATTGAACGCTAAACAATTTTAAACTATATGTAAAAAGTTATAAAAGCCCCGCGACGTCAATGGTTATGCTATTGTTCAAGACCCTAAATCAGGAAACCCAAACACTGTCATCTTTTTTTGAATTGTTATATTGGGAAGCTCAGCTGTTTGATTCTCTTTGCTTCAATCTGCAAAAATTATTTTATATTTGTTTATTTTATTTATTATTGTTATTTTTTTTTTTTTTTTGCAGTCAGTAGAAATGCATCGTTATTTGGAAGTGAAACAAATTCAGCATTTCCAGCAATAAAGCATTTTGCTTTATTGCTGGAAATGCTGAATATACACACACACACCGTTTAGATTTTCCTAATTTTCTCCAATATTTTAATACTGTATTCAGTAGCGAAATGGGAACAACTTAATGGTTTTCACTTTCGAATATATTCCAGAAAATTAGTATGCGTGTTTTGATTTTTTTCCTTTATATTCAGACTAAATAAATATGTACATTTTTTTTTGTCGTCAGCCCATTTTTGGCTTATGTACTCTCATATATAAATTTTATCTTGGTTAATTGTATGGAGAGAGGGACTAAACTATTATATATCAGGGCGCGCACACATACATCTAAAAGATACATGTGCATTTTGCGAAACACCTTAAAACGGAAACAAAAAAAAAATGACAAGCAATAATAGTTAAAAAGAAATTTTAGGAAAACACTATTATTCAGAATGGATACTGAGCAGAAAGTTCTCGGGGAAATAATGATATAAACGATAAGAAATTATTTGCTTTGGCTAGAATTAAAGTGGCTGTGACGTCAATATACTATGTTAATTCCATGTATTTGGCTAGTTTATTTTTGTGGGATGAAAATTTCGAGTTTCAGAAAAATATTGGCAACTTTGTATAAGACTTGCTAACGCACCTCCATATGACGAGCCACTTAAAAGTTCCTCGCCTTCTAGATGGGATTCGAATCCAGGTCATCCAGGGAATCCTGCTCAAGTGACCAAACGCGGAACTTTTCAAAGTACTTAAGTTTCAAATAAGCGGCGTCATTATTTTATAATGGAATATGAAAATTTCCTTACTATTACATATATATTCCGCACAGATTCACTTATCGATAACGCTATAAAAGATTGTTTTTATGAGCAATCTGAAGAAGTCTTTTACAACAACAAAATTTATTGACATCGCTTTGTCTGTCCGCATGTATATAGTGTACACACCTATAACAGCAATGCTCTAGCTGACCACATGTCGATTAAATTTTATAATAGGATTAAACTATATTCCCCCTCGTCCGCCATAAAAAGTCAGTTCTACATTCTGAATTCTTTCATGTTCAGAAATATAAAAATCTCCACAAAGAAATCAGCTAATTACTGACAGCTTTAAAAGGAAAGACTACGCGACCTCAATGATATACCATCTGAAAGTTTCAACAACATTCCATATACCAAACCCTGATTTAATCATGCAACCATGTTCAGAATAAAACTTCAATCATTATCGTGAACATCTTTAGAGAGACAACCTATTATAAGATTTTTTTTTTTCAAATCTATTTTTAAAATGTGTTGAAAAATCTGAAAAGTAATGTATCTACAAGCAGATAAATTAGTTAAACAGACAATCTGCTTTATATGATCTTTTGATTATCTGCAAGTCGTTGGTATCCCAAAGTCATGAACCGAACTTATTTGAATCCATGCAGTTAAATTAAACTTATAATTTGGGGAACAATAATTAGCTGATTTGTTTACATTGCTTTCCTATTTCATACCCGAAGTCATGAAAACACAATCCTCAACTCGCGATTTTTATTCTCTAGATTAATATTATACGGCACCTCCATGTGTTCGAAGACTCATCGCGGGAGATCCAGACTATCCCTGCACTGTCATATCTCTCCTTGAACTATTAACATACAAAGCACTCGCAACTGACGGGTAACCCTTTCCACTCATTCACAACTCTCCAAGCAAAAAATCTAGTCCTCACATCCCTACTAACGATAGCTTTATTCATTTTCCAGGTGATCTCTTGTTCTGGCCCCTCTAGCCAAGGTGCTGAAACATTTCACTTTCATGAATCCTATATTCAAGTTACTAAAACCCTTTTTAGTAACTTAAATGTTTCTATCATATCCCCTCTTTTTCTCCTATCAGCCAACTTCTGTAATCCATACCCCCCCCCCCCTCCTTCAATCTATCCTCGTAGGGAACATTCCACAGACCACTCATCATCTTGGTCGCTCGCCTCTGAATTGTCTCCACTACTTCCTCAACTCGAAGAAATCCAGGAGTATGCTTCACACACACACAAAAACAGTTTGCGGTTAAAGAAACCTGTCTGACTGAGTACAAGTAAGAACTTAGACGTAAGTGTTCGTGTTATAGTATTCTTTGATGTAAGACAAGTCCAGATATGTACAAACCATACCTCCGATTCCGAAGTACAACTACACACGTCTTAATATTCATAACAACTAACAACTACAAAAGGGCGATTAAGTGATAACGTGAGATGTTTCTATTTTTACAGATTAATTCATAATAAAATATTCGTAAAACAATTAAAAGCATACACATCCGGTAAAAAAAAAATCCTTAAATGACGGAAACTTGATTGCAGATATGGATTTAAAAACTCGGAATATTATAATCATCTAAATTTCAATCACAAAAAAGGTTTAAATTTGTTTGTCACTGTTTATCTATTCCTTTATTATGGCTCCAGACCAACTTTTCCCAGAACCAACAACTACTCCAGAAATAATAACTGGAATTTGTCTCCGTTTTGGCATCACCCTTGTGCGGAGAGATTACTCCACAGTCTTTTGGCACAACTAAAAAATGCGCTGATTTCTCAGTCTCGTGTTTGGCTACTTTTGGAAATATTTTTCAGACCTGAAAGTTTATCTAATTGTATTCTCTTGTCACTTCCCTTCTTGTCGCAAGTATCATATTTTCGCCTGGATGATATACACTGACAACATATCTGTTCAACGATTCAATTGCGTCACCTTCCTGTCACCCATACACTAAATTCTTCCATGATAATTTTTCTTATGACATAATTAAAGAATTCCCTATGATTTCTACTTATGTTTCTAACCTGCATTCTGTACTGATTATGCATCGCTTCGTCATCCTTTTGTCTCCAGCTTAGTTTTGTGCGATTTTTGCTTGATGCCATTTATTCATTTTGCTCTCATTAATTAACAGTCTCGCTATGAGAACAGTTACTCTTTTCAAATATCATTTGAAATGGTTTCTTGGCTATGTTCACTTCTTATCCTTGCAGTTCGTCCTGTATCGCTTCCGGATTTAGAATGTTTACCATAATTAATCGCCATATGCTATGCCTACCACCTCTCATGTCATGATTATATAGTAACTCTACAATTGCAGACTGTAAAAGAAGTAGTAATCCCACGTCTTTTACACAGTCTGGCTGGTATTCGACTAGTGAAGAATCCTGCCACTGCTTACTTTAAAACGTTGTGCTTGGAAGGATACTCCACGTATTTGTACTGATATATATATAGTCATTACCAGATTTAACATTCTTGATCTTGGTCACTTCTTTTACATTCTGGCAAACATAGTTAACCTTCAGCAACTGTATAAATTCTCTCCATCCATATGTTGTTTTTTCTTTGTAATTCAGCCATAGTAAAGGTCTCTTATACGGCTTACTCACTTGGTAGTTACTAAATTAATTTGCTTAACATGTTGCAAGTCACTCATCTGAAACCCCCCCCCCCCCACTACACATTTTGCTTTGTTAACCGATAACTTCCAGTGATATATTCTCCAAGCCGCTATCAATTTTGAATCTCTACTTCTGTTGAATTGAATTCTTGCCTGTCAGCAACAATGCCTCCACTCGTCATCTCTAAAAATAACGACAGACGAAGGTATTTGGTGACACCTTCGTATATTCTATTTTATCTCCGTGGCTACATGCTCATCTGCCAAAAATATTAGATAATACGTATTGACTAATGTTACAAGCTACTCTACTTGTAAGATGAATCCTATCTACGAATGACTGGAAAACATAGTACATAACTTTAGTGTTAGTACCGTTTCAAAGAATTAAATAATTTGGAAGACAATGCTCTTACGAGACTAAATATGGTGATTTTTCCGTTTCAGGCATTCAATGAGGAGGATGGTGGTCTCATACCGGAGGATGATGAATGATCTATCACACCTAAAAGGCATTCACAAACATGTGTGCACACGATGCAATTCGAACACACACACACACACACACACACACACACACACACACACACACACACACACACACAGCCTTGTTGGCCTGAAGAGTAAGTACTCTATCCGCTCAACTAATCAGGTCATTTGAGATCATGGCCAAAATAACTGAAAATATAACTCAAGTATTAATGTCCGTTAATTGCGTGCATTCTTCTGTCCCATTTGTCTAGGCTCTGGGATGGAAAAACCTGATCTGCCGGAAGGGAAACCCTGCTACCTCTGTATGAGATCAGCTAACTCACCTTCTATTCAGAAGCCCTTAAAAATGGTTCTTGGCGTACCAAATGGGATTGGAATCCAGATCTTTCCAACGGTGTCCTTGCCGACCATGTTACGTAGGATCCTAATACTACTGGAATTTGGGAATGAGCACAACAGTTCATCTTTAGACAGCTAAATGTCCTTTAATGACGATGTAATATTCACTTCCGTTTATTCCCCCATCCCAGCAACAACCGTCACTACTGAAGTAATACATAACCGATTTTAACGATATTCAGGGTTCGGTGTATGTAGTTATCTTTCTGCTCATCTCTGCATTATTATTTGCACACAGCCATTCCTCTTTCACCCTAATCACTCTCGTTTCTCCTACTCTTCAAGTTTCTTGCCAAATACTCTTCAGTTATAAGGCTTCTTTATACATGCTTAGAGTAAATAGATCGGAAATGTTTCTAATGAATATAACATAAATCATACATTCTTTATAACGATGAGATCCCCTGAGTGGTGGGAAAAATACATATTCTAGAGTTTACTCAGCTCCATTACCAATGCCAATATCCTTTGGTCGAAAATACTTTGGTTCAAATCCTACAAGGAACTTTATATGAGATTTACAGCTGAAGGCGAATGGTTAGCTGGTTTGAATCATACAGAAGAAAGGCTTATTATTATCATCATCAATCCAGCAGATAAAAATTCGCCAAAGAATACATACAGTTGACAGCATAGTACAGGGTGTCCACATTGGACCTCCTTAGTTTCAAAGAACAGTAAAAAATCGAAATGCTGAAATATGTGTAAGGTATGGGTTGTTCAGACGTTCTAAAAGGCTCTACAAGTTTCATCCAGAATTATTATTATTATTATTATTTATTTATTTTTTTTACAAAACCTTGGTGAAACTAGGAAAGTACAATGTGGACACCTTGTACTGTAATACCCTACGATGTAATACCCTTGTACTGTAGTACCGTCAAAGCGAAGCCTTACGATGCTTCGCTTTGACGGTACTCTCATACGCCGCTTTTCAATTATGACCAACACCCAGTTACACGACGCTGCATACGACGGTGTTAGCGACATGACGCTGCCGTGAATCAATATTCATGAACTCCGTTTGTTTACGGCGTCGTTTACTCACTACATCTTTCTGTGTTTGGATGTTTCACTGTTAATTATAAGCTGTTTATAACTATTGATTTATTTATTGTTGTTCATAATGGCAGATAAAATTCAAAGTAAGGGTGCCTTTGCCCCAGTGAAAAGAATGTGCATAACCCTATTACATTACATACTATGATTAAAATTATTAAATTTAGTGACGATGATGTATCTAACATTGAGACAGGCCGAGGGCTAAACTCACCTCGCACTACCGTTGTCGAGTTGTTTAAAAAAAAAAAAAAAGTTCCAGATAGGCCGAGGGCTAAACTCACCTCGCATTACCGTTGTCGAGTTGTTAAAAAAAAAAAAAAAGTTCTAAAATGACGTGAAAAGCGCTACACTAGTTAATACAACAGTTATTCGTAAACGTGATATTCGTAATATTGCCCAAATGGAAAAACCTTTAATGGTGTAGATTGATAACCAAAACTGGCTGGCGTGTTCCTTTAAGCCAAGTTATTCAGAATAACTTTTTTGTTTGCGAATCTGACTTAAATAAATGCTTTATTTATGTAATTTACCCACATTTATGACTGTTTAAAAAACGTTATTAAACCATTACGTGAATTTACAAGTGAAAAAAAAAAAAAAAAAAGCGATCTGTTACGACGAAATTTGCTATACGACGGTGATCTGAATCTTAACATGTCGTATGACCGAGGCGTGCCTTGTACAATCATGCAGAGTGGATTAACCGCCTTATCATAGCATTAATGACGTTCTCACGAAGCCAAGCTAATTGTTATGACGCCACGGATCTTAATATGGTAAGAAGGAAAATTAAAGTGATGACGGTTTCATTGAATACATGAAGAGCAAAAAACGTTGTCACTCATACATAAACTTTGTGATTAGCGGTCATATAAAATAAGGATTTTACTGTACAGTAACTTTCAGTATATTACTGATTCTAGTAATCGAAGCGAACAGGAGCTAAGTGTTACGATGAATAATGCAAAATATTCAGCGTCAAAAATATAACGAAAACGCTGCTGAAACCATGTCGATACAAACTATAAAAAAAAGTGCGACAAACGTAAATCGATGAATTAAAATATTTTTAAAAATACTGAAATCACTGTATTAAAACATAAGCCTCGCTTATTTATGTCTTAATTCACTATCCTTATTTTTAGAAATCTTTAGTATCTAGCAGAACTGACGTAATTATAATAATAAACTGTATGACAAGCCATTTGAATAGCAACTATAGAGAACTTGAACGTAATAGGCGTTTTTTCTTTATAGGAAAAAAAAAAAAGAAAATATTTTTGTACCTTTACGAAGTATTTGAACTTAGTTAACATTTTTTTCTTGAATTTAGTTACGCATTTCATTTACCCTCTATTTATCATCTTCATTTTCATCTCGGTAGAAGGCAAAAGGTCAACTGTCCTTTCTTTGAAAAAAGAAGGTTAACTCTTGATTAGGGTTAAGTAGGTTTATATAACACGCCCATGTTTACTTATGTTTCGATCCATAAAACTTGTCCTCGTTTCCTGCAATTCCATATTCAAATATTTAGAATTAACCTTCAAGGAGTTTCCAAGTTCATATTCTCCTTAAAATGTTTTATTGATGCCAATTTCAAAAAAAAAAAAAAAAAACGCAATACCCTTTTCTGGAGTTAAATTTATATTATTAAATTTGACTATTGGCGACTTCACCTTAGTTATGAAACCTATCACTTGGTTTCATAACTAAATTCCCCCTCCAAACCTCGGAAAAATTCGCTTTCAATTCATTTACTCTTCGTGGTGTTTGTAAGAAATCCACTGGATAAATTTTCTTTCTTCTTACCGGGTACTAATATGTGGGTATTATAGGTTTTGCACTCTTTCGTAGGTATCTGATAATATACGTGTACATTATCACGTATATATATCCTTCAAAGTGATACTTCAGCACTTAATGCTACAGGTAACGTATATTTCTATTTTAAGACGATATTCAAAATAATTACAAAATTATGCTTCAGCTTAAAAAAATTTGATCATATTTAAATTCAATAGGCGACCGTGTGAAGACTTATTCAAGAATTTACTCTCTAAAGCTGAAATTTCTTCAAATTAGCTGAAGAGTTCTGCAGTGGACCTATTGTTTTCTTATTACAGTTTTTTTTTTATTCTATATTCTAAGCTCCCTAAAATTATGCTGTTAAATGTGCGCAAATCTAAGCGCCGTGTTTCATGGGTTGGTATCTAGTACAATCCTATCGTTATCGCAACATAAAAATTTTCAGTCACTTGTACGTTTGTCCTATATCCTGCAGAATGAACTTACCAAATATTGTCGATGGCTTGTTCAATATGGGGCAGTCTTAATGATCATGGTTGTACAAACATCTCAAAAAACACTTGAAGAAACTAACAAAGACAATAGAAAGCTTATTAAGGCCAAATAGCGTCCTAATTTCAGAAATGTCTAAAAGGAGCACCGGTATAACTTTCACGAGAATGGAAGACATAAGGAAAACTGCTGCTATATTTGCTAACAGGGAATCTGAATAAAGGAGTTCTCGACTTTTTTTTTTTTTTTTTTTGAGAACGGGTATGCACCAATAGGTTTATTTTTCCATTAAGAATTGATGTAAACAGTAATTCGAAACGGTTATTAGTTCTCTTGCAGAGTAACGTTTTCATTGCAACTAAGCGAACTGTATTGCTACTGAATTGTCTATTTCTAAAACCGTTTTAAGACTACCTTTTGAAACAAGTATGCTTATGTAAGTAGATAAAATGAATTCGTTTCGAATCTGTTCAAAAACAGGTTCCTGGAAAACTACAAACGTTTGATTGAACTAAAAAAATTTTATTTAGTGCTCTGTGAAAAGATTGAGCATCCACCCCCCCAACACCCCCCCCTAGCGTTCCGAAGTACTCCTATAGATAGTTGGTGATTTGCTAGCATCATTGAATATGTAGCTTAAATTAGCTATTCTAATCAGAACTGAACAACTCTTCATCTAGTAAAGTTGACCGAGTTGGGTGGGAGGGTCCATAAATGATATCATTTTAGAAAGCGAAGAGGACAAAACAAACTCAATATTTAGAGAATGGTGACAGAAAATCATCTTGAATTTAGGATGCTTTTCTGTCGCCACTCACAAAATGTTCAAGTATTTCACATTTTTGAATCTTTTAGATTTAGAAAACGTGGCACCCTAACCCATTTTTTAAATATCTCTGAAAAATGCTGAATATGAAGAAAATATAATTACCTGCAATTACTGAAGTCATACAAAAAACTGAAATTTTAAAATATTCAATATATTGTTTTCAAATAAAAATTTTCCTTTCTTAAAAAAATTTAACATGGGTGAGACAGCTACACATCCTGAACCTTGATATATCCCGCAAAGCAAATAACGCTAAAACTATCATCATAAATTAATTTTTATCTACCAGTAGTTTGGCATCGTATTATCGGAGGCCTTGACATGAAATCGGAATGTTCTGGAAATCGCATTTTGACATATCCCCTTTCTCATTTTGTTCGTTTTATTTCTATAAAAAATAAAAAATATATAAAAATATTTATGACGTTTTTTCTTTTTTTTGTCATTTGTTTCAGCTTACAAAAATCGGAATATGATCATAGAATGCATATGTGTGTGTGTGTTGTACCTGTAAGAGGTTTGATTTTCTTCGTTGTTCAAAAGAACAACGAGTTGATATAACATTAGTTTATACTGATTACTGATTAAAATGGATGTGTACCGATTGGAATGAATGCGAGTTGTTTTAATAGCACTTCAATCCCAATAAGAAATTATTCGGAATTTGAAATGATTCCGAAATTAAATGAATTCGGAATGATTCCGATTAAAAGATTTAGTTTCTTTTAAATCTTTTAATCGGAATCATTTTAGATTCTGAATAATTTCTTTTATTAAGTTCATAAATGCATTAAGTTTGCTTTCTTTTATCTTTAACGAATAGTTCTAATAAAAGATACGTTTAAAATCAAAGTGAATTCTTGCTTAGGAAATTAAGCAGATGTCGCTGATTCAGTTGAGTTAATTTGACTATAATAAATGATTGCGACACTAAATTATCAATGCAGTGGAACCTCGGTTGTCGAACGACTCTCATCTCGAACAAATCGGTTCCCGAACATATTTTCCGAACAAAAAACGCACCGGTTCCCGAACAGGCAAACCGGCAACAACATGCTCCATGGAATAAGATTACGGCGGGAGAGCGTCAGTTACGCCGTAGCCTACGCTCAGTGCAGACACCTGCTGGAATTTCTGGAGAATTAATTTAAGACACCTATTGTATATTATTATTATAAGGTGCTTCCATGGAGTCAAAAGACTCATCGCGGGAGACCCAACATTGCATACTAACCATTATTCACACAATACCTGTCATACTTCCCCTTAAACTCATTCGCATTCGTGAATTTGCAGTGCCTTTTCTTGATTTTGTGTTTCACGTTTTTCTTTTATAAATTATTGTTAAATAAGCCACCATGTTGCCGAAGAAGGATAGCGATAGCAGCAAAGCGAAAAGAAAAGTTGTTACAACCAAGATAGAGGTGAAAAAAAGAAATCATACCCAAAACATGAAAATGGCATTCGTGTCTCGGATCTTGCTATGCAGTTCGGTATGGCGAAATCAACGATCTGTACAATACTCAAAAATAAAGAGGCGATCAATTTTCGTCTATATTTTATCTATTTATTGTGTTTATTCTTTTTGTGTAAGATTCTATGCATTTTCATTGTTTTTGTATACGATTTTATGCATGAAGTACTGTTATAAAGTGTTAAATAAGCAATCATCTGGGGTTCGAGAACGGATTAATCCATTTTACATTAATTCGTATGGGAAAATGGTTTCCGTTTTCAAACAAATAGGTTTCCGAACAGCCTTTAGGAACGAATTATGTTCGACAACCGAGGTTCCACTGTATACTGAAGTATGGCGAGTTTATTTCGTTTCTGTAGTATGCCGAGAAGAAAAATCTATGCTCGATAAGAAGAGAAATTCTATGTCGTTTGAAGCTTAATCAGATCAATGTTGTGTGTGTGCGAGTGCGGACACAATTAAAAGACACAATCCCATCTTGGAGATCAATCGTTCGTGGTTTTTACATCTTTATATAAGTATGCTGTTTATCTGTAGAACAGTAGGAAATGCCATTTGTATGCCTTTTCGTTCATTATTTAAAAAAAGCAGCGTTCGCTAAAAAAGATACAGTAAGTTGTTAATTGACTAAAATAGCAGCTAAATTTTATGGCCGGCATTCACTTAAAATACACACACATAGACACATATTCGCGTAACAGTCATGGTGATATTAACAGATAAACAAAAAGGAAAACCGCCAGTAATAATAAAATTAATGGATGTGTAGTCGACCTCACGGTATCACATGATTTGGACATGTTTAGATTTTGATATTTCTACGCCACCGTATAGCGCCAGTAAATCATAGAATGATATGCATGCAGAGGGAGTGAATATGAGAGAGAGAGAGAGAGGGGAATGAATTACTCTCCTTAATTCCAAATTTTCATTCCACTGAGGAAATTCACTACAGCAGTAGTTTCTTAAAGCAATACAAGTTTTTATGACAGTTACCATGCAAATTTTAAATGTGAAGATCTTTATGGATCACTTGGGCTTTTTTAAACACATCAAAGTGCATAAAAATACATCGAAAAAATTGCTTAACATGTAAAAACAACACGAGATGGATGTGAATACCTTATTGATATAATACCAGAGGCGGTACAGAAATGATGTTCCCCCCCCTCGGATTCGAAGGTGGCAGAAACCTTTACTACGCGCAACTCTGTGGCCATATCAGACACTAGTTCCACCACAATGAGTGACACTGTGATCGGTCATATGAGTGCTAGAACACAACTAGTTAAAAATCGGGAGTGTTATAGATGGATGCACGTGAAGCAGAGAGTGGTATATGAATTTCTTACTGCAGACGATTCGAGTCTGATGGAAATTCTAACTCGTCCAAAATGTATATGGAGATGATACTGTTGATGCCCATAGCCAAACGCTAGGTTACCCTTTAAAAGTGGTGAAACCGAGGTCAGAGACAAGTCTAGAAATGACCGGCCAGCGACCTGACAAGGGTCGTAATGATGCGTCAAAAGCAGATCTACGTGACGTCTGGTCTTCTGAAGGATTCACTACAACCGTCAATTTTGCGATGAGGACCTGAAACAAGCTGTCGTGAAGACTTAATATGCAACCTCATTTAGCAAAGTCAAATGTGTATAAATATTGATGACTTTGTTTAAAAAAAATCAAATTATTGCGATAGATGAGAGGGGGGGGTTAAAAGCCTAATTTAAGGGAGGAAAGGGGAAATATTACTTTGGTATTCCGCCCTCGTAACATTATTTGATCAAAGAATAAGTGAGCCACTTGTACTTAGACTGAATTGTATAAATTGATCGAAACATCGCGAGCGAATCCATAAGCCAACACTGGTTTAAGCACTACTGCACGTCTCCTTTTTATGCTAAATAAGAGGAAATTATATGCATATGGTCAAGAATACTGAAGTATGCCTAAGCATAGTTCATTGGTCTTCTGTTGGGAATTCAAAGATGATTGTTGCAGAAAAAATAATTATAAAGTAAGAAATTATCAATGAACCAAATCAAGCAGTCTGTTTGACAGAATGGATAGCTTATCCACTTTCCAACCAACAAACAGATCGTGCTCTCGAATCCCATTGAGAACACGAATGTAACTTTTAGAGGAAGGTTAATTTCATCGCCTCCTGTGAATCAAACTATCCTGCTTATTAGAGGCCTGAAGCGGCTTGAAATACTACGTTAACTCTCCAAAGCAGCGATTTCGGATTATGCAACTGTTAGCCTATCCACAATACTAATGTACTATATATTGGTTTGGTATCTTCCGTGGGTGGGGAGTCACAAAAAAAAATAAAAATAAAAATAATAATAATAAAAAATATATAAGATAAATAAATAGGAAAGTAGTATATTTTAGAGGAACGAGGGGAAAAGAAATCGAGGGAAAATTTCAAAAACAGAACGAAACGAAATTAACTTTTAAAGAAATGAGAGGAAGGAAAAGCCTAAAAGTGAACAGAAAAGGAAAAAAAAAAGGTGAGGAAAACATAGAAATATAAAACAATGGCGGGGGGGGGGAAGAGAAAAACGAAAGTAAAAAATAGGAAATGGAATAAAAAGAGGAAGTAATCATTAAGAAAAAATCAGACGATAAGAAGAAAGAATCGATAGCTTCGACATTATAATTAAACCAAACGGTTCCAATATTCCTCCATTAAATAAGCAACTACTCGATCTTTTCATGGGCAAGTTTAGTATAAACACCCCCCCCGCCCCTTCTCTCCCGATGAAACACTAATTGTAAAACTGAAGACCCGAACAAAACAATATAAGAAACTTTAATTTACCATGAACGACACGATCGAATGAATACGAGTATATTAAATCGTCGCTCGAGGCGACAAGCCTTAAAGGAAGACAAAGTATGAAACGTTATGCATTACCTATTTTCAGAGAGATAGAAGGAAGCATAAAAACTGACTTGCGTGGAATGATACTGCGCCGCTTCTGAAGGGAACCTAAGTTTTTATGTCTTCTATAACTAACTGGTAATACTAGCCATTTCCGTCTAATTACTCCGGCTGAGTCTAAACGGAATTAAGAGGTCTTGACCTGAAAGTTTTCAAATGCAATCTTTACTACAATTCAAGTTTAAACTTTGGGGTTTTTCCGACTTACATTACCCACGAGGTCAATATATATTGCACGGAAATCACATTATAGGTCCCTTATTATTTAATAAAAATCTATGAAAGACTAAGCTATTCGCTGATTTAAACACACTGGTTTCACAAATAGCAATTCTCACTCGCATCGCAAGAAAGATTGCATGAAAAGTGCTAATTAGCAGCTATTAGTTATGTTATTACTAAGATAAAAATCTCTGCCAGCTTTATCGCTTAAGACTTCTCACTCAAATACCAGTTCAAAGTACTTCAATGATAGCAATGAAATAAAGCAGGGTTATGAAATTCAGCACTCAATTCTAGTATGATCTCGGAAAGAGTAATGATATTTTTAAAAATTAATAAAACAAGCGGTATCTATTTAGAAATTATGCTCGACGTAGAAAACACTGTATGCAATGTACACAACAAAAAGTCATCGCCTATTTATAAAATTCCGACATATGAGGGAGCTGCAAACCATATTACTAATCAATTCAGTTTGTGGGGATGGGTCAAGAGAAAGTAATCTGCAGATATTCTATTTGAAGAACTCGAAGTTGCATTTTTCGGAATATTCTTGGTTCATTGGGTTAGTAGATAAACTGTAAATGGACGTTGGAGAGCTTTGTGCGTGCTATTTTAGGTTTAGCAGCAACAGGAAGAATGATGGATGCCTGTTCTACTGAAGAGCATATATAGAAATATCTCTAGAAAAAAACAATGAGGAAACAGCCTCTGCGTGACAGTGACTGGATAGTCTGACAGAGAGGGGGGGGGATAGTCAATTGACTGAACTGCTCTCTTCTAGACAGCATTCATCAATAATTTTTAACAGGCATATGGTAAGCCACTCCCAAATGTGAGAGTATGCCAGGATTATGCAAATTTGGGATGGATACAGAGTTAAAAATTGAAATATAATGCCCCGAGCGAAAAAGGATACTAGGTTTCTTAGAAGCAGAGATCGCCAGGGTTCAGGAGATCTGATCTTGGCTGCTGAGTTTGGGTGTTATCAAAAAGGATAGGACTAGGTCTTTTTTTCAAGGAAAAACAAAAAAAGCCAAAATTGTGTTTTGGAAGCCTTTAAGGCGACTAGTCATCACCTTATTGCAAGATAGTATGGAGATCACCGTTTAGAACACTAGTTGTAGATCTTGAAGCTGGAACACTGAAAGATTTGTCTTATGAATAGGAGGAATTGAAAATGCTATCACCAACAAAACTATGGATGGTGTTTGAGGTCAGTGAGGGAGGGTCGGTTTACGTATCTGACAAGTTAAATAATAGAGACACGAGGAACATTTGCATTAGAAGGTAAATCTTGAGAGAGACCCTCTACTATTACATGCTGTGCATGACCTAAGAGAAAACTGCTAATCTAGTTACATGGGATGGAAGGTGGGTTACTGTTATGCTTTTGTGGTATATACGATATATTAATCAGCAAATGTGATCGTTAAGACTAAAAACACCTTTCATTAATAAATTCCAAAAGGTAAAAATATATTGCTATATAATATTAAACATCGGTCACTTAATATAAAACCCTCGGTTCATTAATCACCGAAACAGCGATATTCACTTCGAATCGCAGCATAAATCCCAACATTAATATAAAAAAGCATATTAAAATCAGACGCACCCACCCACGCATAAAAATACTTTTAATGAGAATAGCACAAGATAGTGCAAAAAGTACATGATATTGTTTATTCTGTTCAGATATTTTGACCAGTTAATGCACGAATGCTGTTTTTATGCTTACGTCTATGTACTATGATTAACTGAATTATTCATTTGAACTTCAACACGGATTTCTTAAACTGAAATTCATTAAAATCCATCCAACTTTTAATAAAGGAAAAATAACACGCAACATTTCGTGAGAGAGCCGAGAACATGAACAATATTATCCATAAAGTGTTTTGTTATTACACTATTAGCTTTGCTGGTAACGAATGCAGAATTTAGATAATATCTATCTCTTCGTAGATTCCAGTGCTTAAGAGACAAAATTACTTTCATATATACGCTTTTTTTCTTATCAAAATTAAGTATAATATTTTAAAATATTTTGTGCACGCCATATCGAAACGCGAAGAAACAGAGCGGGATAAATGCTGAGTAACAAGTATATAATTTCAACAACTGAATTTATCAGAGAATTACTCGCGTCTTCTCCGAATGTGAACTTCCTTAAACAGAAGCATGCATCCGAACAATATCCACTTACACACATATATATATATATGTGTAAGTGGATATTGCAGTATATTTCAATATACTGCATTTAAATTTGGAACGTTTTACATAACTTTAAATGTTTTTAAAAAATATATCATCCACAGGGCTTTGCTTAATTGCGAATTACATGAAATTGAAAAGAAAAAAAATCTCAATGCTACTGCCTGTTTATTTCTACTCTACTCATGATCCATGATAATTTAATGCTAATAGATTAGGCCGTGAACATTGAAAAGTGTTCAAGCCTAATCTAGAGCATGAATAATCAATATAAAAGTTATAGTAAAGTATATTTGAAAATCTAAATGTCAGCTAGAAGTAGCAAGGTCCTTAATTTTAAAATAATTAGTTACCGATTTACAATTTGGAACTTTTGGCAAAAAAGTATTTCATTAAGAAATGAAGTAACTTCATATTAAAGTAATGTCAGACGCTTGTGTATAAAAGAGCTCTGATTATATTATTTCAAGGTTTATCTTTAAATATGATGTTAAATATACATTTAATGCTGCGAGTCATCTTCAAATAATTTGTGTTCATCAGACAATAATTCTTAAATCGATAGTAATAAAAACGTAATACTGAGGAGACTTCTAGTGAAAAACTTAAGATTTCACACTACGTGATGGCCCATTTCTCTGCCATTCGATCCAAGTAAAGCTGATTTTGCAACAATATTAAAAATAAAAACATCTTACGTGGATTAATACAATGTGCCTTAACGGACTGAAGTGTAGGATATGACAATATTGAAGACCTTGCAAACATTTTTTTTTTTTTTTTTCAGAAATAGCAAGCTATCTGGCATTCCATTTAAACATTTACTTCTTAAATTACTTAAAAAAAAATAATAATACAGCTTTAAAGTCGATTTAAGGTGGAAATTTAAGTTTCGCCAAGCTAAAATCAGTATAGTATTTTAGGCTTGGCTAGCATTATTTCACAAAATAAAAAGTACTTAGCTTCCTGGTGTATATATAAAAAAAAAGGGGGGGGGGAGAGTAAGCCCACAGTCTATGGATAATGAAAGCCATGGACTGTGCACGTGGCATACTTAACTTGGAACGGATATCATTTAAATAATCGGAGGGGGGGGGGTTAACGACTGATTCATACTCACTCGCCCCTCCGGTTACTTAAATGATATCCGTTCCAAGTTAAGTATGCAAAGTGCACAGTACATGCTACAATTATTACTTTTCATCTCTTGATATTGGAATATGTAAACAACTCAAATACAATATTAAAATTTGGAAACAATTTAAAAAATTCAATGGAAATTTACAAAAAGGAGTGAAAAAATTTATCGATATGCGTCAGAAGACTGAAATGTAAGATCTGACAATATTCAAACTCTCACAAATAATAGATTAATTTGCAAAGTGTTGATGGGCAGTCGATAATAATGCAGACTTCTGCAGTCCTATCAATAATATTCTGTACATGCCGCTCGAGGGTACATATCTGGAAATGATTATAATCACATGCAGTAGATACTCATATTTCAGAAGCATTCATTTTCATACAGATAAAATAATGAGTTACTGCTGAAATAATGGATACAGACTCCACGTGATTAATTCGTCGACCTGGTTGGCCAAGTGGATAGCATACCCGTCCTCGAAGTAATATGCTGTACTTTAGTATCCCATAGTGAGCATAGAAGTTTGTAAAAGCCATGGTGCTTTGGTGAACGATGAGCTTGTATCGTTCCTTGAGTTTATACGGCCTGTCTTTTGATTAAAAAAAGACTAATTACTTCCAAAGCAATTAAGATGAGGTATGTCTTAATTTTGTTCTCTGGGAGGCTTGTTACTTTACAGAATGATGAGTCCTAATTTACTGAAGGACAAAGTCTACCAGTAGCTCACCTTCATTTGAAAGCCCTTGAAGCTTTAAATTCTAGAAGCTTAAACTTCTAAACAAAGTTTAACTCCAGGTCTTTCCAAGGAGTTACGTCTAGCAACTGTATTACGAAAGTCACCAACTTCATCTGACCGGCATAAAAGGATGATCGTCAGGAGATACCAGAAAATGATCATATTTTTAAGTACGTAGCTTAAAGTAAGATAATAATTTAAAAAAAACTCATGAAAAAGAAGTTTGTTTGTTTTTTCCGCCAAGGACTATTAGGTGCTTGCATGCGTGAGAGAAGGGAGGGAGAGAACTACATAAATTAAAAATAAAAATAAAAAATTCATTTTACGAAGAGCTAAGGTTTTTAGTTAAGCGACTAAATTATGTGCTTTTGAGCTACTGACATGTGGGTGTGTACGTGCGTGATGGTAGGAGAGAGATCACCGTAAGCAGAACTTCTGAATTCACAAGACTACACTCGTATAAAGTAGTGCCGGTTTTTTCCCGTTATGAGGAGGAAACTGCGCATTTCTGTTTCAAGGGCATGACTTTGTATAAACGATCCTACTATTCAGAGATCCGGTTAACTAACTAGTCAAAAATCATTTTCCTTAACGTCAGTTTTGCTTAAAATACTCAGTTTTTTTTTTTTTTTAACCGAGATTGCATGTGTTGGTGTCTACCACAAAACCCAGTTTTTAGCAATTTTAATGAAAATTTATGATTACATATTTCTGAGAAAGACAGTAAAGATAATTGCAATTATTTCCATGAATGGACAGGCATTTTCAGTTTCCGGAAAGATAGGTCAAACAATAGGCGATCCATATTGTAGACGAGCAGTGGATCAAAATTTTTCCAAGTTCAGTTCTAGTGTTTATCATTAGTTACCCCGCTCCCCCTTCAATGATACGATATGTGCTATTGATTTACAAATCTTAGGTGATTATCTGACTACAGGATACACCTACATTGCAATACGGCCGAAATGGTCACATATATCAAGTGGATTATTTTTAAAAATATGAATGCGTTTTTTTTCTGATTACATAATGGCTTGCAATTTTAATTCTGAACTGCAGTTTTTCTTTCGTTTCAAAGGGAAAAAAAGTTCTCGATAGCTAAATATATGGTAAATCTACAAGTGCATTACTATAAGGGCAGTTGAGAAGAACAGCACGTGCTTTTTGTTGGAAAGAGGGATTCGAATCCCATCTAGATTGTATATGGTCTTTATCTAAAAGTAGTATTCCGTCTCATAAGAAGTCGCAAGAATTTTCCTAAAGGAAACCAGAGGTCCTACTCTGTAAGACATAAGCAATTAGCAGATTATGGAGAAAGAATTAATTGTTCTGTCTAAATCTTCGTTTTAGGAATGACAATTTATTTGCTTAATATACCTGTAAAAAATAAAACGAGAAGTATGTGAAAATCTACAGCAACCATTATAAGAATGCAATACATCGTTGGAACCTCTTCGTCTTCAAGATGTCATAATAAGGAGGCCAAAGTTTCATTTCTTAGTACAGTAATATCAAGGGTTTAAGCAGTAACTGCAGAATTACCGAGTGGTAGTACTGTAATGTAC
The DNA here is from genome assembly GCF_054136105.1 of Typopeltis vanoorti. Lineage (NCBI taxonomy): Eukaryota > Metazoa > Arthropoda > Arachnida > Uropygi > Thelyphonidae > Typopeltis > Typopeltis vanoorti. The sequence goes on along the minus strand of NC_143563.1, from coordinate 80,964,113 downwards.
AGTAAAACCACGAAGTTACGCGGTAGATGGGAACCAACAAAAAGCGCGTAAGTCGAATTCGGGTAACTCGGGGTATAATTTTGCATGTAATCTATATATACAAACATACAAAATTTTAGTTAATTGGGATCAAAGGTTTACAAAAACATCTATATTTTTTAAGAAATATAATCATAATTGTAGATTTTCGTACATAAAAAAAAAAAGTTATTTCGATGTGGATGGTTTCATAACATCTAACAGATTCGTCTGACGGCATAATGTCTTTTTCTTGGCACGCAAAATTTCTTCATAGCAAGCCAATGATTTTTTTATTCCTTGCCTTGTGGCTACAATTCGTTCCTCGTTAGAATCAATGTCCTCCAAAATCTGTAAACCTTTCTTAATTAAGCTGAGACCTTCTGTTAATTTTGCAATTGTCATGTGCTTTTCTGGTAGAACTAGATCTGAGGTTTCGGTCTCTTCAGTAGCGCTTTGCTCGCGCATCTCCATGAGCTCGTCGATTGTAAGCTCCTTGTTATGCGAGTTTGATTATCACACTATAATTTAAGCATCGTTTCCATCTCATCAATAATCCCACGACGTTTACGAATTATGCTTGAATTCAATGATTGGGCATTTTTCACAGCAACGAGAATTCTTTCTTTATCTTTTATGATTGTTTTTACTGTGGATTCCTGTAGATCGAACTTCTTTGCTAGCTCACAAATTTTCATTCCGCCTTCAAAATCCTTGATACTGTTGAGTTTTGTTTCCAAAGTCAATGTTTTTCTTTTCTTGCTAGCTGTAGAAGAATCGGACTTGCTTCTTTCGGACGACATTATTATTTTTTATGTGATAAAATTTTTATCAAGAATATAACATTAAATAACGCAAGATTTGTAGGCTATAAAAATCGTTTATGAATGGAGACCGCGCGAAACACGTCAGTGCTTGTTCACAGCATGTGCGACACTGGCGAATGCGGCCGGCGCCGGAAAGATACGACTAGTGGAAACGTACATAAGAAACCGCGTAACTCCGGATTCACGTAAGTCGGGGTATTACTGTATATCAGTTACCGTGTATAATATGGTATATAACTATGTCGTATATTATCAGGGTGTTTCACTGCACAGATCTGTTGTACAGGCATCTTAAAGTGAAGGAAGGGTCAGTATTTCAACTATATATGTTCTCAGATCAGTTCATTTTACAGGGGAAAAGAAGTTATTTCCCAGATAGCAACCACTGATATCCCATCTAAGACATGATAACTTTTATTTATTCGTGTGAGGTTTCCCCTTTACTTTCACGTCCATTAGAACTGGTTGAGCCCTCCTATTGACGGATTAAGTATAGATTTTATGACTGTAGATCCGTGTGTGTTCACAAGCCGGTTTGCCTATTCTGAGGGATAAAAAAAAAACCAGTTTCCGGGTGAAAAAACCCTCTACCCCCGCATTAGACCGGCTAACTCACCTTTAGTCGAAAGAGACCAGATAAAGGTTCCTCACATCATGGACCGGAATCAAACCCAGATCTTTCCGACCAAAGGGCTTCGTCTATATTGACTGAGCTATGGAGGCTCTACAGAATAACTCATCTTTAATTAAAGAAGACTGAAAAAATATTCCGAGTTTCATGATTCTAGCTTCTTCGACTCTACTGTGGAGGAATCCATCCCATAGTATTAATGCATCATACCTACCCTTTCGTGGATAAAAATAATGTAAACTATGTATTTTAAGAGTGTTTTATAACAACAAAGGGCATAAATCAGCCAATAGAAATCAGTAGAAGTCATAATGGAATTTATCTTAACGATTTCAAGTTGACATCGATCTTTTTTTTCAAGTTTTAGCGTGGTTTTAAATCTGAGCAGCGTCTAATAAAACATTATCAGCTACGCATTAGATACATCAAGCTATATAATATTGACTAAATAATATTTTCAGCTATTATTTAGCCAATATTACACTGAGTTGCAAAATGCGTAAGCACCTCTTAGATTCGTTATGCCCGTCGGCTAGCTCACAAGTTATTCTGAGACTGGCTGCTCAGATCTCACTGCATTTTGTTACCTGCAATCCATCAAACCAAGGAGGAATAATTCGAACTCGCTTTTCCAATAACAAATGGCATTAAGAAACATACAAAAAAAAAATAATAATAATCAGCAATCAGTCTACAACTCCAACAGCTTAATTACTGCCCAGCAGCGTATGGACTAAATAAATATTAAATTAAGGTGGTTCTTATAACTGCTTCATGGTATGTAGAAAATTTATCGATACAGCTTGAAACCGTTCAGAGGAGAATTTTTCGATTTTCGGTACTTTTGTCATTTTCGTGAAACTATCACGATTTATATGATAAAGTTGATTATTCCGAGGATTAATGAGCACGGTGTTTTTGTAAGAAAACATTTTATTATATTCGATCCATTTTGGGCTTTTGTATTAAACGCCCAAAATTACTGCGTTGCTAATTTTAATTTATTGTATCAATCGAACTACAAATAGTTCGATTGATACAATAAATTAAAATGTTTTGACAAACTTTGACAGAGATCCCAAACTTTAACACAGATACATTATGCTTGTGAGGAATCACTGAAAACGCTCAATGAGAACCTATCACACGAAAATCTTATATTCACCCTTAATCCCAAATATAGCATTTGGAATTAACTCGTTGATTTCACCAACTAGTGGAAAATTATTGCGATATATAATTCGGGTACATTTTCCTTTATTCTCTTCTGCAAAATGGTCTGATTGAAACAAAAAAATGAAATGGCTTGATTAAATTTAATATCATCTGTGCAGCCATTTTCCTGGATAAACTTGCTTAAGGACGCGCACAGACAACGCAAATTAACAAATATTTATGCTTTTGTGAAACATAAAAATAGGTGAAATTTCATAGGAATTTCATGTCAAGCTTTTGACATACTGTTTTTTTTTATTTAATCTAAATGTATTTCTATTCGATAGCTCTTTTTAAATACTTTAAAATTATTACAGATATGACAATTGTTAAGAAAAACGAAAAAATATTGACAATCCAAAATTCAACACGGAATCAAATCACAGGCAGGTAAAAAATACGAAGTTTTGGCTTTTGTATTCTAAGCCCATGATTAATTAATCAAGTGTAGTAATTTTCCTTTTTTCGAGCAGTCTTAGGTTAAAGATTAGTTTACATTTTTTTTTCTATAGTTCTATTTTTATTGGCAAAATAATTCGAAATCGATGAAATGTGTCTTTTATAACTGCCTGTAAAAATTTCATGACTTGTTTAATCGTACCTCGTATTTCTATAGACGTAAACATGTATTGCCGATTTCATACTGAAATGGCAAAATCAACGTTCAGTTTCGATTAATTCTTGGCAATGAAGGCCAAAATCAAAACTCTTTAATTATGGAATTTTTAACACTGGTCGTTTACTCAAAATATGATTAGAAAAAAAAAATATGGCATTGGTCACTGGAGTTTATATTTCCGACTTTGTGAGTGCACAAGTTTTGCCTTCAAATCCTACTGTAGGCATGGATATGTCTGAATATCCAGGTAGAATATCACTGTCTGATGAGAGACCATTACATTGATTAATGAAGGCCTTTTAAGTGGCTTGAAAAAGCACCATGTCTCTAGACATAGTGCTTTTTCCATATCTGTTAACCTTTGTCCAACCTATGGTATTAATTTCCTGTAGGTTTACAACCTTTCGTGGAAGGAATTCACAGAACAAGCTGACACCACAAAAATAGCAATACCCCTGAAATCTTATAACTAAAAAAGAAACGATATTGATCGTTTTAACACCGAGCCATAACGTATTACACATTTTTAGATCACAATGATTTCATTCGCAGCTCTGCACTATTGGTATTATCTTCAAGCATTAGACGGTGTGTATGTTTCTCTCTGGTACCCAAGAATTTTCTTTCATTATTAACCCACTTCTAATAAAACAAGCTATTGTTTTAGAAGAGTGCTAATTTATTCTGTATTAGCGCTTACACCAAGTTTATTACCATGCATGTGAAAATACTGTGCTGAATAAGAGGGCTGCAGATAAACACGGAATTTCAGGATAACGTTTTTCTGGATAATTTAGCAAACCAGCTATGTGGGCTATTACACTGTTACCTCATTCTTTATACTCTTATAATTCAGAGATTTACTACGAAGGCTTACCTAGTCCGTTTTATATTGTCCTACATAAAAGCATACTTCAAGATTTCTTTCTTTCACAGTCTCAAATATTCCATCAATTACATCACACCTGATATATTTTGTGAAAATCACTGCCTAGTACAACTCCAAACATGCCATACGTGATTAGAGTCTGCTCGTTTCTCTTAAATAAGAATCAGGAAATACAGTCAAGTGAAAGCCAAGAAGAAAGCAATATATTCTGTTTTTTTGTTTAAGTTCCAACATTCATTTACGTTAAGTATGCGTATAAACATCGTAAAAAAGTAAAACCCCAGAAAGCATGTTTGCTTTATTAATCATTCAACGTGGATAACTCGGTAGTAATACAGTTATAGTTCCAGAAAGTGCCATATAAACACAAATAGCAATGCATTTATTCCGCCAGCATCTTTTCCTTGCAGCGATTTCACTTTCAACTTAACAGTCGGCTAATAATAAAATCTCATTGCTATTATAGGCACGAGGTAGTAATAGATGGTCATAATAGATCATTCTGATTTTTTTTCTTTCTCAGCTTATTTTTAGAACGCATCATAAATAATTTGAAGAAAGCAGGTCACAATGAAACAACAAATAATTCGAAACAAACGATATTATATATAACTTGAAGCAGACCTCTAATACGTACGTAAAAGTCAAATGAAGTTCGTGTTTACCTTATTTACGTGTTTCTTCAGTACTCGTAGTTGTTTCTGTTGAAGAATCGAGGGATTATTAAGACTCGAGATCAGCGCCCTTTAGTTCTATTTTGCTACTCTGAATAGATCTGCTGGTCACCAGTTAAAGGGCCTAATCGAATGAACTATTGCACCTTCATACTTCATTAGTATGATTATAACTGTTTGTCCGGGGTATCTGTCCTATTTAGCAAAAGGCATTGGCACCAAATCAAGCCGGTATGCGTCAGTTACTGTACGGAACGTTTGTTATTAATTTCTGGGGTGCATATCCCTCAGCAAAGCAAAAATCGAATCACTATGCACCTTTCTGTTGAATATGTTTTCGGTCGTCAAGTCATTCTCAGTCTAATGATAGGAGTAAATATATACTTCTCTTCAACTGAACCCCTGTCAACCCCCTTCTTGTTTGTTTTGGATTGACGGCCAAAGCAACTCAGGCTATGGGATAATGTAATATGTCTGTGAACGTCATGTGATCTTCTTGCCGATTTGGTTTTGCGAGATGAAAAACAAGGTTTCCGGGAGGAAGTAACCTATCAGAAGGAAAATCCTGCTGTAGAATTTTCCTCCCGGAAACTCCTAACTCATCTTCAGCTGGGTTAAAATTTTCCAGTGAGGGCTAACACCTTCGGTTTGAATGGCTCTGATAAAGGTTCTTTGCATTCAAAACAGGATTCGAATCCGGGTCTTTCAATCCAAACAGCATCTCTTAATACCGACTATGCTACGTATAGCGGATGACAAAGACAAGTTTCATGGAGAATAATTCCTACTGCTTCTGTAGATCAGTTAATTCGCTTTCTGATTAAGAAAAAAAAAAAAAGGTCCTTACTGAGGTTCCTCGTGTCCTGCAGGATTAATTCATAATACCCTTGTACTGTTTAGGAAAAATATTCACTTTTTTTTTTTTTTTTTTAATAGGAACGCCACGAAGGATTGTGGACCTATAATATTAATGCATTAGTATTAGTACCAAAAGGCAGATTACCGGTAAGACAATCCAGAAGCCCTACTCGAGAGACCAAACATTAAGCTTCTCAAGTCCCTTCAGTCCTCCATTAAGCAGCGTAATACTTATACATCAGTATCCCCCTCCTCCTCCTCCAGTTAACCTTTTTATCAACTCTCCAACTTGATTCTACGGAGCCAATAGGTTATATGAAATAATTTTACTGACTACTGTCATTTTCGGAGAATTCATCTTTAGCTGATAAGGTCTGTTGTATTTTAGCATATACAGAATGCACTGCACGTTTGCCCGTAATAAATCATTCAGACCAGCTACATCACTATTCCCCATCCATCAAATCTAGGCACTTTCGCATTTACAGTTGGAGGTAGTAGGTTCTTACCATCCCCATCCGACCCAATTACACCTGCAACTGACCTACAAGACACACGGACACCTCAGCCTTGGGTTTGATTCGACTTGACTGGAATTACGGTCGAAGCAACTAAGTCTACGAGGTCACCGTATTATGTCTCTTAACTGCGTGTGTTTTGTAACCTGTTTGCCGAAAAAAACATTTCCGCGAGGGAAACCCTGTCTCCTCCGTATGAGACGTGTTAACCTTCAAGGTAAAACTGCAGCCTTGGTTGCCTCGCGTTAAATCAAAGAACCCAACTTCCTCAGATCACTTCTTAACAAGCGTGAAGCAGTCAACCAATTCTCCCTTACTGACTCTTGTAAATTACAACGCGAGAGCGAAGGAGAGAATTATTTACGTCACATTGCTGTAACGGAAATATAGTAATTTATGAGTCCATTTATAGTTGTTTCTATACCGATAACAGTTTCAAATGTGCCTCTGTGAGAAACTTAGATTTTAATAAGATATTGTAAACACGAATGTTCCTAGTAATTTAAATCTGAAAAAAGAAATTGAAAATCTAATTTCATATGTTTGCAAGAAGCAGTTTTAAAGATACACCACTAAGTTCTGCAAAAATTATTTCCAGAACTTAAATTTACAAGTAATGGATTTTAATTTTCAAATTGAAATATCAAGGATGTATATGACAAGGATATTTCACAATTAGCAACCTATTCCTCAAGAAAGCATTTCAAACAGTAAAATAATTTCGAACTGTGTTTGGTCGTTAGGCATACCAACGGTGTTCCACGATGAGGATTATACGGGATTTCCCTATCTTATCCCTCTGACAAAACACCAACGTGCCCTGAAAACTTGGAAGTCAGGCAGCATTCCATTCATTCTGAAGTGAACACTAAGAAGTTACCATGTTTCCGGTTGACTATTAGCATAGTTTGTATGCTTTTTAGCTTATTTTATTTTTGCTCGTAAAAACTGTTGTGCAGACAAAGAATTATTTTAAATATAACAAAAATTCTAGGATACTTTCAGAATACGATTGTTCCAGTTATTCTGAATAATGATAATTTTGTTGTTCTGTTTCAACGGCTGTATTTCAACACGTAATTTTTCCAAAATGACTTTAAATTTCGTTAATTGTACGTTTCATTGTCGATGCCTTTCAGTTTAAGTCTATTGTACTGTTAAATCCAACATTCTTGCAAAACTTAAAAGTTAATAAAATACATTACACACTACTGAAATACGCAGTAAATAAAGCATGATTTTACTGTGCTTTATCGAAAATCATACCGAAATTTAAATGAGACTTACTGAAATGGGCCTAGCATTTTGACATTTTTTAAAACTTTTATTTCAATATCACTCCCACGAAAGAAAGGTCAGAAGGCCTATTAGGAAATAAATGCCGTGTTTGGCTGGGGTTAAGAGCAAAGTAATGTGTTGATATTCTTCTTAGTGAGCTGGAGGTTGTAGTCTTTGGTTTTTCCCAAGGAAGTACTTCTGCTTCGTGAGGAAGACTATTCCACAGAACTGAGGTAGATGGAATAAACTGGGAGTAAAAAATCTGCAGTTCAATTGTAAAAAGATGTTGGGCAGTTGTTGCTCGTATTACTCTAGGTTTGGCAGAAATACGGAAGGGAGGACATAATGGATGCTAGTTCTGCTGAACAGTGCTGATGTTACTTCTCAGCAGCTGTAACTTTAGCAGAATAGAGTACTTTTTAGTAACAAAAGTAACATACAACTTGAATATATTATCTCGAGCATAAAATCAAATGAACAAAATATTAATTTTAAACAGCTGTTTTAAGCTACCTGAGCAAATACTAACGCATTTCTACATTTTATATTAAAACCTACTTGGATTCTAAGTAGGTTTTAATATTAAATTCTTTCTCTGATATGAGTATTATTTAAAATGAAGGTTTTAATCGCCATTTCCTTTAAATAAAGATTATCTCCTAGTATTACTGTCCATGATGCGCCAGTATAGTAATGTTGGCCAGGGGAGGGAAGGAATGGTTTGGCTGATTATAGGAAGGATATGAACAGTGTACTTTTAGATTGCCTATTTTGCGAGATAAAATGTACGCGTTACTGAGAAGAAATCCATCTCAATATATGAAGCTAGTCGATTCATATTTAGTCGAAAGTGAAAAAAAAAAAAAAATATATATATATATATATATATCACGAATCTAGACTGATTCGAATAACTCAGAGCAGTAGGGCATACATCGCGTTAATCTCGCGACTGCGCTGCATTGGTAATGGCAGGAAAGAGGTGATAAGTATGCATGCATCTCTAAAGGTCATTCCACTCCATAACATATACACGCTTCAGTGGTCGGGACTGGGAAGAAGGCCCGAGTTCAAATCCATCTACGGAAGAAAGAATTTTATGTAGACTCCTCCCCCCCCCCCCTCCCGTCTCCAGTCACCTCAGAAGCAAACTGACCGAAGAGAAAGTTAATAGATGTTGATGAATTCAAAAGGTCAAGATAATCTTGTAGGACACTATAGCACAGCTACCAGATGATATAAATGGTTTATTTACTGAACCGAGTTTTTTCTTTTTTAAATATTCTATTTCAGGCGTTCAGTTTAGCTCTACAAAATCTCATTACTCCATAACACCAGATCAGCAGGCGATGTAAACAAACATGTGTAAAGTTCTAGTTTCATATATATTCGCAAGACAGCAGCGTTAACTGCGACACAATTTAATTCGTCCAAGGTCATATTGGTCAAGTTCCGTCATATGTATATTGTGTAATTCTTGTTATGGAATTATGGCCGAAGCAACTAAGGTTACGAGGCCACTGTATCATGTCTGTTAATTGCATGCGTTCTTCTGGCCGATTTGCCTGCCTCGCGGCATGGAAACTGATGAAAAGCGATTAAAAAGGATTATTCGACATAGACGGCATTCCAAATTAGATTTTTTGTACTGAAGGGCATCGTCAATACAGACTGAACTACGGGGGCATACATGATATTAGGATGTTCTGGTACATATCGTAATACACCAGAACGATGTTTAAATACAGAGAAGCAACAGAAAGGGCGATACATTATGAAGAATATTGGTATAATGTGGCACGAAATCAAAACCTGGATATTTCAAGATGACAGATCAACAAGGAAAACGTGAGCAATCGTCACAATTTACGGTAATCAGTTCGCAAACTGGAGTCAGAACAGACTGTTTTCGTGCTCTTTAATTAATATTGTAGCCTATGAATCTTATCATTTTGTGTAATTTTGGTATTAAAGTTATTCAATATTAGCTTAAAGAATGGTTAGACAAATTTAATGAAGAGCCGAAACAGTAAATTTCATCGAAATAGTTTTTGACAAAAATACCGCGGTGTGTGTGTGTGTGTGTGTGTGTATACAAGAGAACATTAGGTGCTCAGAAACTGTTGTAGTACTCGGTTAAAAAGATGTAAACTAGTTTCACTCCCAATTTTGTAAATCAAATCAAGTCTCTTTAAGGATTAAGAGTTCTTTATGGAATACATACATGTGTGGGTGGGTGAAAGTTCAGACTGTAGACCATTTTATAGCTAGATGTGAAACAACCACTTATTTATCGATGGCCTAAAGTGGTTTGAAAATAAAGATAAATAGGTTTACGGATTATCTAATCCTTGACCTACCCGTGTACTGCACTCTTCGTGGTGGAATTCACATAGAAGTATATTAAGGTTTATTTTGCTTGCTCTAAAAATGGTAAGGAATGCACATAAATTTTTAAATCATATTTGAATTCAGTACATTCGAATCTATTCAGTTGGCCGAATGGTTAGAGTAGAGCAGACCAAAAGGTTGCAGATTCGAATACCGCCGTGTGCATGAATGATTGTGATGAAGATCATTCATGAATTTTATTGTCTAGTGTAAGACCACCTCTCCGCTTACTGTAGGCTGGAAAGTTTTATTTTGGTCTTCAAGACAGGATTTAAGGACTACGTGGAACTGTATTCCACGTAATCTGGAAACTTTGCCATTTCTCTTTGATCAGTGACTCAAAATTCGCTTTATGCCATTTCTTTGAGTTATTTTTTTTATCTTCTTGTTTCATTGTTTCGGCCATAATGAAGCTTTTTCTTGGCCATCTTAAGTCAATCACAGTCACGTACGTGATGATACACTTGAAACTTGAACCAAACTTCAATCTTTATTTAAAGGAATTAAATAGCGATGATACTCCTTGGTATGATACTGCATTTTATTAGTTTTTTCTGATGTTATATCACAGAAATGTATACGTTTTACAGTAAATCGTTCTAATAATGAATAAAAAAAACATTTACGGAGAGATTGTCGTTAGGCATTTCATTTAAATATTTTCCCATACATCAGTCTTATTAAATGACCTGGAACTAAAACATCTTAAAATTACGGAATTACATAAACTAAGTAGAACTTCAGCAAGCTTTTCTTCACTTCTTCCTACTCATGTTTCTACTTCCCCATCCCTTACGGTATGATGAGATAATCTTATCTATAGTTTCTTGCTAGCAGAGGAACTACCGTTTTCGGGATGTTTGACCTGAATACTGCAGAACAAGTTGGTTTTGCTTGAACAGAACACGTGGGTTAACTTCCGCAAATAAAATTCAGGTAAGACGGTTTATGGTTGCTAAAGGGGTCACTGCATGCGTAACATTTCCTTTCCCCCTGTAAATTCGTGAAATAAACTAACCCGTCTGAAGAGAGCGCTTCCCGTCTGTGCAGAACGAGGAATCAGTGTTTTTAATTCAATTCGCATACCAAGTCTTGTTCTTCATAGTGCTGCACAGTAATTCAATATAAACTATTTACTTTTTAAAAAATTGTTCTTGGCACATATATATTTAAACACTGTAAGTGAGACTGCTTATTTTCAGTTGTTTTTTTTTACTTCTTGTAGCATTTTTTTAAACGAAATACTCAAGAAATTCCGTACATGATAATTTCTATTCATCTACCGATATATGTTACACTTCGGATTTCTGTATAGCTTCCTATCTATATCAAGCAATATATCTTGAAAGTGATTGCTGAAAACCTCACACCATATAAAGTTTGATGATTTTCAACTTTCAGGGCAAGTTTTTTTTTTTTTTTTTAATAATAATAATGTATGTATTATTATCAAGGACTGCCTATAATCACTCACGATTTCTGTGGAATCTCTCAGATCACTCAACTTGCTTCTAATGAAAGTTGTTAACGACCGAATGCCAGGAGACTATTCAAGAAAACAAATGTCTCTTTTATGGTGCAATATTTATTAACGGGAAGGAAAGAAGAAAAAAAGAAAATGCTCATAACCCTGTATTTTTTGACTGTCATCTAACAAAATTCTTCTTTAAAAAACTTTCAGGAAATTAAAGTTTTGGAAAGAACTCCTACTTTGCAGAGCTAACTTGAAACTAATGAGGTCCTTTCCTCCCCTGTACAAAACTAGGAGCGAAAACATGTTTCCAAAGAGTCATTTAGCATCTATAAGGCATTATTTCAATATCATATTTCTGGATAATTTAGTCGTGAAAATCAACTACAGTGAACAATGTAGTTTTTCCTACTATCCATCTTGAAGCGCTCAAATCCATTTCAAATGGAAATGAAAAAAAAATCCTTAGATACATTTAAATAAAAATAAAAAAAAAAACGAAGGAACTGCGTTCCAATAATCTGAACAAAGTAAACACAGGGTTATTTATATATAGTCGTGTTCTTAAAAACAAATAGGCAGTAAGAGACAAAAGCAAAGAGGAGGAAGTTATTACTGGGAATAAAAAGATATCGGAGAAATATCTTTAAGATTTATATAGTGAGTAAATATGAACAGTGAAATTACTGAATCTAAATAATGAAGTCCAAAAAATTTTAAATCAGACTACACGGGAACAAAGAAATGTAAAGAGCAAAGGATGAAAGTTGTAGGAATATATGACATACTGCCAGAATTTTATTTTATTTATTAGTTTTTAACAAAAATGGAAGATGCCACAAAGAAAGCATTGGCATTGTTTAAGTTGATTGTCATATGAGAATGAATGATGCGGGAAAGTTTGGTGCAAAAATTATTGCACATTACGCTTAATCATACTTCGGAGATATTGCTAAACATAGCGATAGTAAAAGTGAATGCTAATAAATCAAGATCAGCTAAATTTCGGAGTGGAAAAGAAACCAATCATTATTAGTATTAAGAACAATAATAGACCGAAAAACTAAAGAAATAAGTCTACACATTTTATTGCTTTTAGATTTGGAAAATAGTATATTCGATAAGTTATAATGGAACTAGCTTCTTAAAATAGTAAAAAAAAATGGAACGAAATAGAAGCCTAATTAAGAAATTGTATGCCAACTTAAAAAAAAAAAAAACGAATACAGGAAATGAAGCAATAGTAATTGTTGCTTCATTTCAATCTGTACAAAAGGATTGCAATGAAAAAGGTAATAAGCATAATTGTGACTGAAGAATGTAAGTAACATGTTTTGTATTAGTTGAGAATAGCAGGATTTAAAACAATATATTGGATGAAAGTATATATTACATAAATACACCAAAAATAGGTATTATTTCTGGGAAAAAGGTCAAAAGATAGGTAAAATCATTCTTGTATCTCGCAACTGTGCAAGTAAATAGGTGATGAGCCTGCATGACAAAGATAATTTAAAACATTAGTCATTAGAAACAAAATAATCAAAGATATAAAAAACATAAAACATTTGTCGGAGTGCATTCTTATATGGTTGTGAGACTCAGAATATTACAGTAGCAGATTGGAAAATAAGTGAAGTTTAAAATATACTACCTGAATACCGCTACTAATACTAAAGTGCAGGAACAAAAAACAGCGAGGAAATATCACGCGGAATAACACCGAATACTGAAAAGTCAATCACAGATATAAAGACAAAATTCCTAGAGAACTGAAAAAATGAATCAATCATACACATATTAGAACTGAAGAGGCAGCAGGAAAAATAAGTGTGCGACTCAGACATACTTATTTGATGATGTACTTTAACTGGAAGAAATGAGGAGAAAATAAAGAGAAATGCTGAAGAGAGAGAGAGAGAGAGATCAATCTGAAAAATAGAACTAATCATGGTGACAAAGTTTGTTACTCGGAATTAGAATAGGAGTAACTATTTTTATATGAAATCCAACATGAAAGTCTTATGGCTTATTTTAATACCGCAGGAAATAAGGGTTAGATGATTCTCAAATCCTGCTGCAGAGGCCAAGAAACGACGGAGAATTCAGGCCTCCAACAAGCAGATATTTTATTACCTAGTGAAACCACTGACTCCTAAAAATTAATTGAACGTATTTAGACACTTGGTATTCATTTGGAGAAATTAAATGAAAATGATGCCAGAGATTGAGGTTCAACAATGATCAAATTAAATATCAACGTGCAGATATTCCTAACAAATTCAACTTAGACGGTCAAGTTCGTAGTTTGAGAATAAACTTGAGTTTCTGTCCTCGCCGACGTGGGGAGTGGACTAAAGTTTGAGCAATTTCGCCAATATGCTGCCTAGTTGGCAGAATGGATAACGTTGCCGCTCTTCAACCTACATTCTGTTAGTTCAAATTTCACAACAGCATGGATATTTGCGAATTATTATGCAGTAGTTTTTTTTTTTTTTTCATCCAATAAGAGAACACCATCCTACTTATGGGAAAACTGAAGAAATTCCATGTTTGAATAGAATAGGGGAACTGGATTATCTATCTCAGCCCACTAATGGTAATAGCTGGGCCCTAGGTTTATAATACTCCGTGGGTGGAATTCATATGAAGTATAACATTATTCGTTTTTTTTTTTTTTTTGGTAACATTTTTAGAAGTGGCCTTAGATTACAATGAATTAAAATGCATTTTCGAAACAAGATATATGTCTGAGCTGGAAACAAGCCATATCAACTGCTACGAATAGTTGAAATTGGCATTTCAAATTTCCGCAAACAACAAACAAATTTATTTCCACCATCGTATAAGCAAAATGCGGCACAATAAATACTGCGTAAGTATATTAGCGTCGGTATATAATTGTAAAAATTATACACTAACAATCTATTTTTCTCAAATTTTCTATATTGTATACAGATAATCTATGTACAATGCTGGACATAGTGCGTAGTTTAAAGATGAACATTCAACGAAGTATTATCATAGGCTACAATATCATTCAGTCAGTTCATGTGATTGCGGCAGCACGATCAACAGTAGTTAGTTCATTAAAGGTGGAAGAGTATTGAGAAAAGAAACCAGCAATCAAATAAACAGATCACATACTGACAGAAAAGGGCAGGAGTGTGCTGCTTGTTCACAGCAGCTGTTCTACGATGCTAGGGTTCGACTTGAATGGTGCGATGGTAGTCCACGATTGGATGGATTCATTTAGTACTAGGCTGCTAGAACCTAGTGTCTTATCTGTTAAGTGTGGTGGTATGGGTTACTTCTCTTGGAGTGAAATTCCTTGTAGCCCGAAAAAAAAAAATGGACACCAAAAATTATATGTAGCGCCCGAAAAAAAAAAAATGGACACCAAAAATTATATGATTAACAACTGCAACTTGATTTTTATGGGAACAACTCTGTAACGTATCAACATGATAAAAAGTTTAAGAAAATGAGAGTGCCAAGGTTATTTTCGCCATATAGAGTAGCAATCTGGATCTTACCTATCACCTTTGGGAAGAGTTCGGTTTTCAAAGAAAGCAACTTATCTAGCTTACTTTATCAGTGACCCACAGACCCATAATAATAACAACACTAAACTTCAAGATTGATCAAGAACAGCAAATCAAAAGGACATGGAACTATAGAAAAGCCGATTGGACAAAAGTTGGAGAGCCTCTGTCAAGATGAACCTATCTCTGGAAATTTTGACAGAAAATTACAAATCCTTACTTCACACATCAATAAAGCTGCCAAAGCAACAATACCAAGAGGCAACGGAAAAATACCTGGATACCATACTCGAAAGATCCCAATATTGATTCAATGATTACAAAAGAGACAATATCGATTAACAATTCAGAATTAATCAAATTGATGAATCCAGAAAGAAATTAATGGATATAACACAAAATAGAGCAGGAAATTTGGAAGTGAAAGCAAGAGAAATGGGTAGAGCTTTGCAGTAACCTGGACCCAAGAAAATACAGCCAACACTGGAACATTATTAGAATCCTAGACAACAATATCAAAGAAGAGACCCAACAGAAAACAAACTTCATCATAAATGCAGGGACAAAAGCTATTACAGATCAAGAAATTGCAATCACACTGGTAAAAACCTATTCAAACAACTCCAAACTAAAGTATAAAACAGAGAGGACAAGACCCTCAATAAACTCACAAGAACATACCAGTCTAATGACATCTCCGAAGAATTTACACTAAGTGAACTAAATTCATTAATCTTGAAAACTGCACCTAATAAATCTCCTGGTAATGATCTTATATTTCGTCATATAATCAAACACCTTGGCAAAAACGCCAAAGAACAACTTTTGGGAAATCTTGGCGAACAGACAAACTTCCAAAAAATAGAAAAAATAAGTTATTGTACCCATCCTGAAACCTGACAAAAATACTGCAGAATGTCAAAGCTATAGCTTTGACATTCTGCAGTATTTTTGTATTTCGCATCAACTAGCATACTCTGTAAAATTACTGAAAGATACACTCCAGGCTCATGCACTAGCTGACAAAAAATAAGAAAATTAACTACTACCAAATTGCCTATAGAGCCTGTCATTCGACAACAGATAAATTATTCTACCTCTACCGAACAATAATAGACTCATTTCAGAAAAAACCAATAAAATTGACAAATGCCATATTCCTTGATATAACTGCTGCTTTCGATCTTGTTCAAAATATTAATACAAACATTACATGATATCAGAATTAGAGAAAAGGCTTTAATCTGGATTGCCGATTTCATGAGAGGAAGAAAGATCAAGGTTAGAATCAATGCAGCAATATCTAGAGAGCGGAGAACCTGGGCTGGTGTTCCCCAGGGCTCAGTCCTTTACTATTCCTTTTATATGTCAATAATATTCATCCCTACCTTACAGAAGACACGAAAGTAGCTTGCTACGCAGATGATATAGCCATCTGGCACACCAGTGCTAAAATCAGAGAATCAGAAGAGATTCTAAACAAATGAGAGGATTAGAAAAATGGTCAGATGAACTTGAACTCAAAATCAACCCAGATAAAACAAAACTAAGCACCTTTAGTACAGACAGGAAAAACAGACATTCCTATAATCCCAAAGCCATGATCAACAACAACAGCTAATTGAAAAAAGTCACAAATCCAAAATACCTTGGTATTACGTTTGATCAGGAATTACGTTTTGCACAACACATCTCTAACACTTCCAACAGAGCTCTAAAAATTTTAAATATACTGAAAAGGCTTTGTAGAACAAATTGGAGCGCAAAGCCAAAAATCCTCAAAACTACTTACTTACACTACACTACACTAATAAGGCCAATAATGGAATATGCAGCACCTATCTGGTCACCTTCGGCTTCATCGGTAAAGGAAAAATTAGACAAAGTACAAGCAAAAGCATCCAAGATTATTATTGGTGCAGTCTCATCCACTAACAACATCAGAGCCCAACAGGAATGTGAGTCTACCTGCTGGAGGACAGACGAAAATTTGCCACCATAAACTTCATTAATAATATCAGAAGCTACCAAAGCAATCATATATCTCCCTAAAAACGTATGAACATTGAAATCAAAAATGCAGACTTCACAGATCATCAGCTTTACAATATGATGACACTATCAGGAAGGAAATAGGTCTTGATCCGCTAAATGCCCACATAAACAAAGGACCTCTATTTTCCAGTCCTTTGCCTCCAAATATCTCCATAAATCTAAAACTTACCAAACTTTGTATAAAGAAAGAATCAAAAGAAATGCTCAAATAAAAAGGCCTAAATACTATCAACCTTTATTCATCCTCCAAAAAGGTTATTTGTTATACCAATGGATCGTCAGACGCCAATATGATTAATGGAAGCGCTGATGTTCTCCTTCTACTCCCAAAAGGTGAAAAACTTTGAATAAAAGTTGGATCTGGAAGAATTGCTTCCAATTTTACCAGCGAACTTTATGCAATAAATAAAGCACTGGAAGCCTACTTAAAATTACCATCTCAACAATCAGAGGAAATTATAATTTACAGTGACTCAAGATCAGCTATGAAGGCAATCAAAAATGGCAATACCAAGCTCACACAAGAAACCTATCAACCCTTAAATCAACTAGTGTTTAGGAAAAAGTTGCATTTTACAATGGATTCCTGCTCATGTAGGTATTCATTACAATGAAGCAGGTGATAAATTAGCAAAAGGGGCTAGAGAACTCAACCAACAAACTTACATGATAACTCTTGCTGATGCTAACGCACTAGCAAAAGCTAGACTATTTCCAATGAAATCAGTGATACAACATCAAATTCCCGAAATGAATGTTGACAGAAAGACCTCCACCACGATAGCAAGACTACGAACAGGACATTATAAAAATCAATACAGATGATACGAGAATGTATAGAAACTGCAACAACTACCCTAATACTGAATTGACACCCACTCACATTTTTACCTGTCCAGCAATTACAGCAACCTTGCAAGCAATAGACCCTAATCCTGAAAAACAGCTCTACACAAACAAAATCACCGACATAGCCAAAGCAATTCAAGGAGCATATGGAAACATATGACTCTTCAAAGAACAAGACAACAACAACATCCCTTTAATCATGATTTAGCTGTGTCCATACAGTTCTTCGCAGGAAAACTGAAATATTGTAATGATACACACATGAAAACAAATGCAAAACAATAAATATTTTAGAAAATATACGTTTTCTGTATTATTTGATTAATTTTATTTTGCTTTTGTGTAATATTTTTATTTTGTATAAAATGAAATTAATATTTTGTGTTTTACTTATCGGCGAGTTCCCTCATTTCTGTTCATTTCTTAAAACGCTAATTCTGTTTTCTTACTTAGATACTAGCTTATTTACTTTTTGTAACACTCATGCAGATGTGATATTTATTTTTCTACTGAAGAAGTAATTCATTTATTTTTGAAACTGACTCCACTTTTCCTACATAGTAAAGAGATTTTGAAGGCTATTATTGTTTTTCTAGAGATAGTTTATGGTCATATGCATCGCTTAGTAATTATATTAAAGAAAATGGTAAATAAAATTACATAAATCCTTTCATGATGTTAATCTGCTCAAAGCAAAATTCCCTTCTCTCTTACGTGAAAATTAAGTATATATTTCATTTTGGAAGTACACACCTACACTATTTTTTCAGTCAAGACGACAAAGACTCATTATCAGTTTTAAAATTTCTTCGTGTCAATAAAATACTAGTATTGGGACATAAAGTGAAGTCCAGTATTTCAGCCGTAAATGGGAATTTTACCTTAAACTGATTTATATCATGAAAAGATTTGTGCAATTTTATCGTCACTAGCTTTAATATAATTACTCAGAGGTGCACACATAGTTTTAAACTAGCCTCTGTAAAAACAACGAGAGACTTCAAAATCTCTTTACTATGCAGGAAAAGTGGAGTTAGTTCCAAAATACAAGGGTATTCTGTAATAACTGAAAGCACGTCATCTTCTGAATTACTTCAGTAAAAAAAAAAAATAATAAATATCACATCTGGATGAATACAGAGTGCGCAGAAAAATCGTGAAAGATTACAAAAATAAAACAGCTTTTAAAAATTTGATGCCCTTACACTATCACAGTTTTGTAAAGAAAATTAACATCCGTCCACAGAGCCTGTAATATCTAAGTAATAAAAAAAACATTAACGTTTTAAGTATTTCAGCCATAAATAAGCAAGAATTAAGCCATTCACCGATTAGTAAAATACAAAATATTAATTTCACTTTATACAGAATAAAAATATTACAAAAATGCTAAACAAAATAATTAATTAAATAATACAGAATAAACTATTTTTTTTTAATATTTCTTGTTTTGCATTCGTTTTTCATATGCGTATCATTACAATATTATTTCGATTTTCCCACAAATATCAGCAAACCTGATTTATCCTTTACAGCACTGTTGTTAGACTTCATTATGAAAAAGAAAGATGAGAATAAGTACGCATATCGAATAAACGGCCTCAAACTAACAACTTGAAAGAGGGATGGTTATAATTTGTATATAACTTTTCTGTAGAAGAGCATATCTCTCACTGGCTGCAATGGTGACAACCGAAAAATCGTGATTTTGAGATAATCAGTGAGAAAAAATTGCCTTTTAAAATTAGCCTCTTTAGAAATTATGTGATTGTTTCAAGTATATTGTGATTGATCTTCTCATACCCAGTGGTATTCCAAATTAGGCTGGATTGATCAGCATTCCCTTATGGGTAACCAGAATTTCGATAATTTAATCCTTGTTCTGAGTTATGTCATTATTGCAGTCAGTAAGCGATATGCAGAAAACACTGTTTCAAAAATTTCGAGAAAACAGAGATTTCGTAAAAGTACGCCTACATCTTGATAATTAATATATTTTAATCAGTATTGAATCCGTTAAAATCAATCAACTAGCTGAACTGTTAGCGAAGTGATTCTAGAATAATATCTAGAACAGCTGCGAAAAAGTTCAGGTAAGCTTAATAGTGTTGAAAAGTGTATTATGTAGTATTTGACAACAAAACTAAATTTTTTGTGTAGTTTGCTCCCAACAGTTGTTAAATTAAGGAATAGCAGACATTTTTTTCTCTCTTGCAGAAAACTTGCATATTATGAATCCTTTAAAATATTTCCATCATTTTGCTTTTCTTAGAATTCCTGAGAGCTTTCTTTGCCTTTACAGAATCCCCACCCCCACACACACAAACACCGTGTTGAGAAATTTCGCGGTATGTTAGTTACGTCACTAAGTAAAACCACTGTTGATAACTCTTCCAATATCAAAGTTCACGAAAGAGTCGTACCATTACAAAAAGAACAATTCTAGATACTGCACGTGGTTGAATAAACAGTGCTGACAGATAATGTGATCAGCAGCTAGGAAAGTACATATAATATAGGCCACCAATCAAATGATGATGAATTGAGATACTGTTGCCCAAGTAACTGGTTTATCCTTTATCTGATGAAATTGAAGATGTTGACAATAGCAGCATATGCATAAAATATACAAGAGCTGTGTACCAAGTTCCTATTAAAGAACTTATGTTAAAATGTAACCTTATTTTAATTACTTCAATTTGAACAGTCCTTTATTCTCAGGAAAGTGTCCACGCATGGGATATCCTCGTAAAACATAATGCAAGAGCAGGTGTCAACTAGTCGATACCAGTATAGGATTGACATATTTCCTCATTCAGCTACGTGATTCAGGAAGCTGCCCAAATGATTGACACAGCACAGAGAGTTACACGCGTAAACAAGAATATAAAAGTGAATAATATTTATATTCTTTCATTTATTAAAGTCAAATCATTGGTGAAATAGTAGGATACAGAACATTTTAAGATGATATTAAAGTTTAATATTATTTGAATTTTTTTTTTTTTATCTTAAAGTCAATAAAATACAGATCTATCATTAATTCCAAAAATGTAACCTCAAGGGGGAGTGGAGTAAAGTACAGAATGATAGTATACTACTTAACTTCGCATTCCTGGTGCATTTCTGATCAACAATTTCTTCCATACTAATCAGTTATTTGCCCGTTTCCACTATAGCGAGGTCTCACATTTTAGTTTCGAACGCATTACTAACTGCATCAATCCATTTCAGACTTTTGCTTTTATCCTTTTGAAGGGTAGGTTAGCCAGTCTCGTACGGAGTTTTCTTCCTGTAAAACAGGCTATTAAAACACATACAATTAACGGATATAATACACTGGCCTCATAGTCAGATGCTAGTTGGCCGTAAGTCCAAATCAACCAAATTGTTTCGTGTCTTTCTCCCCCCCCCCATATCAAACATCTGTTTTGTAAATTTTCTTTTTCCATTTTTGTTCAGGTGACCATATCCCCCTGAATATGTCTGTCCACATCTGGAATATGATATCGTGTTTCTTTCCTGTTTCATAACTAACCCAGGGTTCGAATCCATATATTAAAATTGGTTTGAATACCGTCTTGTATACTGCTAATTTGATGCGTTGGTTGATTTCTCTTATTCCATATATAAATTTATTTAATTGACTGACTCTCTACCATACCTACTATGCTCTACCACAGTGCTTCCCAAACTTATGGATGTAAAGGCTCCCTTGGAAAAATTAAAATATTTCACGGCTCCCATCGAAAACAAAAATCGTAATACAGACATATTATTATAATATTTATTGTATTTATATTCAATACAAAACATACACAGCGAATATTGCCAAAATCAAATGCAAATATTACATTTTTAGCATCTTACATACACATTAAATGTGTTTCCATTATTATACGGCCCCCTCAACAAAACTAACGGGCCCCAAGGGGGCCGCGGCCCACAGTTTGGGAAGCGCTGCTCTACCATACCTGCTATGCTTATTCTACTATCGATTTTCATGCTTAATTTTTTTTTACCATTATCATCAAAAAATTGTGCACAAATAGCAAAAATGTTTTAAATGTTCATCATTTCCATGTTTCAGCCTATTTTCAATTTGTGTTTTTGTTGCCCATTTCATACTAAAATTTGTTAAAGAAGTTAAATTCACTTAATCCTGAAGACATAGTGAATTTAGGCAGCATAACATTATCTGCATACAGCGAATGCCACTTTCCCCTCAGAATGTGATACTCGTATTAACAATGGAAATAGCACGCAAGGTTGAATTGTACCTAACTTTACATCAAACCAACCATTTTCCTTTATATTATTCAGTTCTATTGCTGACATAAGTACAGTTGCATACATATTGTTCCCTTCACACTATATAATTGTCGTATTTTAAAAAGCTTTCCTCATACCTTATCAAATATATTTTTCACGTCTAAAACTTAAATCAAATTCCATGATGTCTGTCGTGTCTGAAAGAAAAATCTCGTCTCTGTCCTGATAATCCCAATTTGGTCTGAAATCAAATTGTTCTGCCTAAGCTGCTCTTAAACAATTTTTCTGTGACTCAATTATGCTTGCCTAAATCTTACCTGGAACACTCCTTAAGGAAACCTCTCTCTGAAATTCTCACACTCAGTGTTGTTTTCTTTTCATATAGATGACTACTATGAGATCTTTATTCCAATCATCTTGGAATTCAACCTTCAGACCAAGTCGTCTAATTTATGCATTGCAGCCACTGATAAACATTTATACCTCTATAAAATTATACTCTCCCCCCCCCCAACGGTTTCAAACTCCGATACTGAAATGTACTCATGACTTCATTCTTTCTGATTATTTCTACCACTGCTTTGTCATTGCTTCTCATTTACTATTTGTCCGCGCGGTTAGCCTAGTGGCTTTGCGTTTCGCAACCATATGCCTGGGGAAGGAGTGTCCAAGGTTCGATTCCCATCTTGGGCGTGGACAGCAGGGTTTACCGCCAGTTTATCTCGGGTTTTTCAACCCGCAAGCAGGCAAACCGGTCTTCTGAACACATGGATTACAGCCAAGAATACTGACCCAGCCATAGGCCTGACTCGTCAGCCTATGCCGGTTCCGGAGCCCGGATAAAATTTGGGGGGACTCAGATGGTGCTGTACACTCCCGCAAAAAAACGGGGGGGGCACTGTATCTTCACACGGAAAGGAAGGATTTACTATTTATTAAATAATTACTCCAGACATCCAGAATATCCATAACCTTTTTATGAATATTCTGGTGATTTATGGATATGAAGTTATGTCCATAATCTTCAGTCTCTATCGTATCCGATTCCTATTAAACTACCCCAAGCTTTTTTGTTTACTGAATAAATAAAGTACTTGAATAAATTATAACTGGCGCCCAGCTATTTAATTAAAAAATTGGTAAATTATATTTATTCCAGTTCCATGTACTTTGTACCAGAAACTGCGATATGAATCACTAAACAAGACATCACAACATAAGAGTAAATCTGCACATCCGAAAAAAAATTATAAAATGCAACAAGCACAAAACAAAACAAAAAACAACTAACTAAAATCCTATTGTAAAACAACTTTATGCGTCAATATTCATGGCCTTAACACAAACAAACAGCATGCACAATCAAGTATCAAAAGCAGATTTTTTCTTTTTGAGAGCACTTCAATTGTCAGCTCAAACTACTAACTACAACTCTCCATCGTGTACGATTCTTCTGCAAGGAGGAATTGCTCACGATTGATAATTGAGGCTAGCATCCACTCTGACTCAAAAACTTTGCTTTACTGACAGCGACTTCTGTTGCTGTCAGTAAAGATAGATAACTATCTTTACTGACTATATAGATAGATATCTTTCTATGCTTCCAATTCACTATCTGAAATACATACCAATGTAATACTGCTCAAAGTGAATGATGGACTCTTGACACCGCATGGCTCCTCTAATCTTTTACCAGAAAGGCATTTAAAAAAAAAAACTTCGTTAATTTGGATGCATAGAAGTCTCTTGGTCCACACAATAATCCCCAACTGCACTCGAATTCAGCTCCATAAATAAAACACCATCCTATATCGTCTATCTATTCAAGTCATCATACTTATCTAGCATCAGACCAACAGCATGGAAATATGGCTATATTTGAAGCTCATTCTACAAAAGGATGCAAGTCAGCCACCAAACTTGCATTATTTACTTCACCTCAATCCTCTGGAAACAGTCAAAGATTATCAACAGCTAACTTCTTCGAAATCTGGTGGCCCACCAGTTAATTATAACGTAAAGGTCGTTTCCTCTCAGTTATCTAACTTTTGTCCCTAAGAGAAACCTAGAAATAATTATACGAATAATGTTAGGATTTCAAAGTTGAATTTCGCATTTCAAGACAAAGAATTACTGAATTCAGTAGATTTATGTTTGGGATGAATAACGTGTCTTCAAAGCAACCAGATTTGCGATGAAATGGGGTATTTTCCAGTAATCGTGATTGTGAGTAGAATGTACGAGCGAAACAGCCATACAAAAAGGCAAAAGATTGTTATTCAATTTAGAAAGCGGCGTTCACGATTCCTTGGATTAGATCAAAATAGTTCTTAACCACGACAGACACCGAATGTCACTTAACATAATCAGGTTTCTACTATACTGAACACCGAAATTAAAGAAAATGAAGCAGAAATCGTTAAGATGACCAAATGCCTATAATCCTATAAGAATCTCATCGCCTAGACCAGCTACATATAGCTACTGTTATTCCAACCAGGCTGTGTATGTATGTAACTAAATGTAGCGGAAAAATCATTCACTAGTTGAGCTGGAAACCTCAAAAGCTTTACTCTGATTCTGTCCACTATATTAGAGAATTGCTCAATCTACAAAATAATCGTTTTAATTATGAACATTGAAAAAAAGAAATGTTTGAACTCACTATGATCCCACCTTAGGCTATGGTTGATAATCCTACCATGAGCGTCTGTGAATATCTATTGGTGCGAAAGTACCATTTTAAAATTACTTTTCTGAAGCAGAGGAGTGTGTGATTAACTCTCAGTTCAAGGGACTAAATGTACGACAGGTATACAGGATGTTTCAAATTCACGTATATGAACAATCAATGATTTTGTTTTGTATTTTAAAGCTAAAAACACAAGATTATTCGCATTATTTTTTTTACTGATACTAACAGAAAAGATAGAAAATTCACCTTAGTTTTCCAACCTAAATTTCCTGAGAGAGAGTGCTTTTGAATATTCTCCATGTTCTACGGCCCTCAAATTTTTGGATTTTTTCTTCTTTTTCTGCATGGGGAAGACTTGGAAAATTTAAGTTTACGGTAGTAGACCACGAGCACCAGCAAGGATGTGGAGGGCAATACAGCAAGAAGCACAAAACATTTCACCTGACTTGTGCCTTACATTTCGTAGAACTGGTGAAGTGACAGATGATCATAGACATCCATACGTGTTTTACCTTTAAAATAACGAAACAAGACATTGCAATTATCCATATTGTTCATGAAATGCGCGTATTTAAAAGTGCGTATACACAATTTTAAAACTCCCTGTATATAATATTATATAACCAGGCCGGCTATATATTATAATATATAGCCGGCCTAGTTGGTCGAGTGGATAGCGTATCCGCTCTCCAGCTAAAAGGCTGCGGATTTAAATCCCGTAGGCATAGATGTTTGTGATTGTCTGTGGAAATACCAGTGGTGGTCGGCGGTAGATGGCATTGGTGTAGTTGCATTGATTGAATGGTCAGTTGGTGATTGAATTGTGGAGACGGAGTTGTAGAGCAGGTGTCCTCCTCGATGAGTCCTTGGACTCCCTGGAGATGTCAAATAATAATATGTAGAAGGAATAAGTTAAATAGTAAACTAGGACCTTGCTTTCATCCAAATACTTAACGCCTCAGAATAGCAAAGTGTGGTATTTACTGAGGGATAAAATTTCCATGTCATCCAGCGACGACCTGTTTCTCACAGGCTTGGCTTCAGAAATGTGAATGTCGAACCATCTATCCCTTGCCGAAGTTTGTTCACTCCTAGAATCTCTTCCAACAAGGTGGTTTATCGCTTCTGGACCGATTCACAGACGACAACTAATAGGTCCATCGACTTAACGTAGGAAAGGAATTTCGTGGCTGCAACCAAACTGGACTTTGCTGGAGCGCACTATATATACATTCATCTCAAAAGTACCATTGAACACTAATTTACTCAGAATTCAACTTCTGATGTAAAAGGACAGTGGAGACCATAAGATGTGCATACTTTCTCGGCATTAGTGCAAATATGTGCTGTGCCAAATTTAATAAAATAATTAGTACAAAAATTATTAACAAGTCGACGGAAATATAGACAAATATAATTTTAATAAGATGAAATCATCCGAAAGGACTTCATCCTAATACAGGGAAATGCAACCTCCATGGTGGCATAGAATTTCTTCCCTCTCCAACTCAGGGAATACATCTGTTGTGAGGTTGTTCTACATTTCAATAGTGTTATTTTCTGCAGTTCTGATTTCATAATTACATTCTCAGGTCGCTGTAAATGTCTCATAAACTAATTATCTCACTCAAGTGATTGGTTTTCATAAGGAAAATGAGTATCGGCTGCAAAATCTAGGTATTTCCTCCTTAAGTTAAGTAGCAGTTCAGCTATACTGTTTCTTATTTATGTCGAGAGGACGTTTTCATGTGTAGAACGGAATTACAGTTACAAGGTCGGGTCACAACTTTGTTTCATGTTTCCTCGTTTAGAATCTCTCGGTAAGATAGTCGTATAAACATTTGTAAGTGTCTGATTTCGTATTTTCATCAAGGAAAGTAAGAATTCAAGACAGAACAAAACATGAAAGCATTCAAGAAGAAACTCTATGAAAAAAAATACCATAATCAAAACTGGATTTTAGAGAATACGTGTGTGTATGCACGTACACTCAACAACAGCTCATTCCTTGTAAATTACCAAAGAGTTACAAAGTTTAACGGAGGAAAAAAAACTTACCATACGTTGCAATTTTAAAGCTAATCCTGATAATGATATGGTTCATTCTCTGCATATCAGTATTCCCTGCAATGGAATATTTAAACCAAGATATAATCACAGGTAGAATTTATTCTGCCTATTATTATATACTAAACGGCTGCTTGACTGACGAGTTGTTTAGCTGCTGTGCTGAAATGTTTTCACTCTAAATAGATGCTTAGCAAATAAAGGTAGCAAGAAAGATAGCTTAAGTGTTACAGAACGATGTATATGTTAACGATAAAAAGGCATAAAGCACACGATAAGCAATATTATCCTCCAATTCGATCCCTATGGTTAAACAAAACATTAATTCAAATTTGATCTGTTATTTCATGCTATTCGGCAGTGCATTCAAGATAAAAGAAAAACCGACTTTATTGATTTCTATTAATGTGAAAGGATGAAAATTCATTTCGTTAATTCATGGAATGTGACTGAAGCTTATCTGAAGTGTTTTACAATGCCATATTATTGCTGCAACACTTCAGCGGAAGGAGTATACATTTGATACTGTAATGAAATGCCGACTACGGTAAAACTTAGAGGATGAAATTGTTATATTATGAAGTCAGGCTAAATCGATTCCAAGTCAGATAATTAAAAATCGGTAAGCTTAAGATTTCTTCTTTCATTGATGTCTCGACTTGTAGCCACGTAAAACCACGAGAATTTAAAAGAGAAGTACAGTATGTCTTCGATTAAGTGCACACTAGTTTTAACTGAAAATAAAAATATCAGCAACGCTTCATTTGCTAATAACGATAATATTCCTAAAGATATGATTTCCTTTCCTCTTCATACGAAGAAAGAGGTAAAGAACTTATCTACTAGTCTGAGTTACCCAAAAAATTCAATTTTTTTCGAAAAAGGCAGTATGAAGACGTATTACATGTGACAAGGAAACTAGGTCATGAAGTGTCAATGTATTATGTCTATTACTTCACAGGCAGGTTAGCTCTTTCGCATGTATAGAGCGCGTGTAATGAATCTCTCTCTCTCTCTCTCTCTCTCTCTGTGAGATTGATAATTTAACAGCACTTGAATACACTAAACAAAGCTCCTCGTATTGATAAACAC
The DNA here is from genome assembly GCF_054136105.1 of Typopeltis vanoorti. Taxonomy (NCBI): domain Eukaryota; kingdom Metazoa; phylum Arthropoda; class Arachnida; order Uropygi; family Thelyphonidae; genus Typopeltis; species Typopeltis vanoorti. The sequence goes on along the minus strand of NC_143563.1, from coordinate 80,936,149 downwards.
ACAAATAAAATTTTGATAACGCGGTACTAGTACGAAGATACTACACCGTAAACTTTACACGGTCAGTCTACTCAATGAAAAAGGCTTTAAATTCTCGAATGCTCAGTAGAATAACAGGCAATTACTTCAAAGAACTGATTATATATTTCTGTGAAGTCGAAAAGGATTAATGATTCAATGAAATCGCCTGATATAATCACAGAATTAATAAAGAATCATAAGTTTGACAAAGGGCAATGGACGTACTCACCGAACTCTAACAGCAGGAAAAACAAAACGAGATTACAGTTGCTGTAATTGGGAAATATTTTTAAAGTGACGTATTAACATATGATTAAATGCAAAAATTAACTAAGCTAATATAGTAAATCACCATTTCTTGTTTAAGCTACGCACATAATCGTACGTCTGTCGACTGGATGATACTGCAGTTGTGTGCTAATGGCATGCCCTATGATAGCGACAGTTAATGTTAGCGTACATTCTGAATTACTTGGAATACTGATGGACAAGAAAATTCATTAATACGTATGTACGAAAAAAAAATAATATAGAATTATAGAAGATATATGATTATCTAGACTAAAGAGTAAAAACTGTAAAAGACAAATATCGCATTATGAATTTGCATGATAACAGAAATAGAGTTTAAAAAAAAACAGCGCATTATTCGTGGGGGAAGGGAAGGTTCAAGAGGCGAAGAGAACGACTGCGACATCATCTTTTTTTTTTTCTTCACGCATTGATAAAATTGTTTCATATAAGTAACATATGGCGATCATATTAGCTATTACTTGCAACACAGCAGCACAATATCGAAATATGTTTTCCTTTAGTAAATAATAAATGTTCATATTTGAAGTTCTAATCTTTTTAGAATCTAATTGAAATGATAAATTGAACTCAGTCTTAATTTTTACCTTTTTTTTTAAATTCTAAATTCTTTATTCTGAAATCCATATTATACTACAAAATTTTGAGTAATCATACGTGCAACCTAAGAGTAACAGCTCGTTCAGGTTACGATATGCATATATACTGCTTGGAAAGAAGTCAGTGGACACCATAGTGTGAGGAACAAACAGCCATGGCGCATACCATAATAAAATGTAGCACCTCCTTTCGCTGCGATAACTGTAGCAATCCTACAGGGCATAACTTTTCATAAGAGTACTAGTGATCAATTGGAATTTTGGACCATTCTTCCCATAGGCATGTAATGAGGTCCTGGACTGTGGTGTAGCGAACGTCTCTTGCCCTCACCTGACACTCCATTTCATCCCACAGATGTTCAGTAGGGTTGAGATCAGGGCACTGTGGAGACCGGTTAAGCGTGGAGACGTTCATGTCCACAGACCACTCAGTTACAGCAGCCTTATGACACAGTGCATGGTCTTGATGAAAGAGACAATGGTCAGTTCCGTAGAAACTAGGACAATGTAGGAAGCACTGCATTGTCCAGCATGTTCTGATACCTCTCTTAGTTCAGTTACTGCGGCACCACAAACAGAGGTCCACGCAAAACCAGGAAAAATGGGCCACCTCCGAATTTCATAGTTGGGGTTACCTACTCAGGTAAGAGATGTTCGCCGAACATCCGCCACACCTACAACCGTCCATCTGCTTGGTAGAGGATGTAGCGTGATTCGCTCAATAACACAGCTTTCCAAGCTTGCACGTCCCACTGGACACGCTCTTTGCACCACTGAATACGACGCTACATGCTGGTTCGGATAATGTGGGACTTGCATATTGCGGTCCTACCATAGAAACTCATGTTGTGAGCCTCGGTTCTGAATGTTTTTGTGACAGCAGCACAATATCCTGTTCCATTCAAGGTGTCGACCAACCAATGGCGGTTTTTACATATTATCCTACGTAGCACCCTACGGTGACGTTCGGTGAGTGTTGTGGGTGGTTAACTGCGGATAGCACTTGCAGTTGACGCCCTGCATTTCCACTTCAGTATTGTATTATTGACTGTTGACCTGGGATCACCGAAATTATTGACCCAATTTGTCAATAATTTGCAGAACAGATAGGTCTACAACATGGCATCCTATCACAAGCCTCTTTCAAACTCCGTCAGTTTTCTTTTCGCTGCACCGGCCACAAACAGAGAGAGAGAGAGAGAGAGAGAAGAAGGATAACATGTTAATTGAAATATACATACACAGAAAAAAAGTTGCATACAATAAGTTTTCGAACAAAATAAAACAAAGTGGTTAAATAGCATTTAAATTTTATATTTTACACATGAGACTGGGTCTTTGAATATAAATATGCTAGAAACCATTACCTACAACCAATAATTTATACAATTATTTTGAAATTCCTCACATCTGTAGAAAAATAAATATTCTTTGATTAGAGTTTTGTATTTGTTTGGGTTGGTTTCACTTCTTACAGTTAAAGGTAGTATGCTGAATACGTTTGGCACTAAATGAGGATAATGTTTGTATATTACTTCTTTATTTGATTTAAGAACTACATATTTTATGCCTTTATGTCTACTAAACAAAACATCTTGATTGGTATTTACGTAATAATATTTAAGTATTTTTCATGAATATAAGTAACCAATAAACGTATAAATATCAAAGGGGTAGTATATTATTGTGGTGTATTTATTGCAGATTGCAGTATCCTTGTATTTGTTCCTGGTCAAGATTTGAATTACTTTATTCTGAGTCGAAACTGGAGGTTTCAGTGTAGTATGATAGATCCTTCCCCAACTTAAAACACCATATTGTAGTGTGCTTTGAATCCAGCTAGAAAATAATATCTTTAACATATTTAAATTTAAGAATCTATTTAAATAGTAAAGTCTGTTTAACAGTTTAACTTTGTTAAACTGCTATTACAGTTTAACAAAGTTAAACTGTAATAGCAGTTGAAGTCTTCCAAGCACGTACCACCAAACTGTAAAATAAACACCTGGCTTGCGACCAGCATAGAAACATAACCATGAAACCACCGCCATCTATTATATTCCTCAGATAAGCTCTGCTAAGCTACGAAGAAGAAATCAGAAATGCCTCCCAAAGAAAGAAGGAATATAATACATTATGCAGAAAAAAAAATTATTATTTAAAAATATTATTAACTTGCAAGTATCTGTTATTCACAATTGTAATGTATTATAATTATTACTGTATCTATGTATGTAATTTATCTGAGACATAATAAAATGTTTAAACGTGAAAAAAAATTATTATTATTATCCATTATTCAAAAATTCGTGTAACTTTCATTGTTAATATTAGAAGCGCACGTGTTGTAAATATAGATGCAAAGAAGTATTATTATCAAAATTTTAATTGAAATGCAATGTAGAAAATGAATCACATATGTAGCACTTCGTGCTGAGTTTTAAAAATTACACGTTGGAATGTCACTAAAGATGATTATTGTAATTGTGTAAATATTTTGAAATCAATAAAAAATTATTATTATTATTACATTCTATATAATCATATAACCATCATATAATCATAATGATATCATCATATAACTTGTGTAACTGAACTAGATAATTGTAAATCATTACTGTGATTGTTATTTTAAAAAATAGCAAAACAAATGTTATCATCATTATTATTGAAATCTCATTATATGAAGCACTCAGTGATGAACCTTGTAAAATAATATATTGAATGTTACTCAAGATGATCATTGTATGTATGTAAATATTTGAGCGATCAATAAAAAAAACAAAAAAAACACATGACACCTCCAAGGAGTTCAAAGACTCATAAAGGGAGGGCACCCACTCTACAGCTCTCCATCTTCTTGCTCATTCCACCAACTACAGCGAACTGCAACTACCATCATCATCTTTTCCTGAAAACCAATCATGTTTGGTATGGTAGTAGCGAATTTCGTGTGGCTTCTAAGAAATCGCGAATAGCAAAAACTAATCTAGTCTAGTAACTTAAAAAATAAAATTCTTTAACACGTTTTCATTCCACAAATGTGACACTTTTAGTCATAATATTTGGAAATAGGTAGGCAGTCCATTGCCACCATTAAATGCATCAATATCAAGGATATGTAAATATATATTGACGATGGCACCATCTGTTGTTCCTAATTCTAACAAATAATAATAATAATAACCATAGGGGTAACATGCCTTTAAGCTCCACGATCTGCCCAGATTGGCTTTCGTAACCATAATTTTAGGATCAGGTAGTTAATCTTATGTTTACATAATATTCTTATGTGTAAGCTGCTTGTGTTCTTCTGGACAGTTTGTCTGGATGCTAATGAAAAATCCCTATTTTCAGGAGGGAAAACCTTTGCATGAGACCGACTAACTCTCACCTTTATTTGAAAAGCCCTGATAAAGGATATTCGCGTCATAGATGAGATTCCCAGCGGAAAAGGGCTTCGTTGAAACTGAATTAGTTACGAAGACGATCCTTAACTGTATTATTGTCTGAAAATAGTATTAGCACTACAGTTCGATTTTTCTGAGTTCTAGAAAATTCTAGAAACTTACCTGCCTATTCTAAAGATCGACTAACTAGGAAACCAGCTGAAAAAACACCTAACAAAGTTCCTCTCGTCGGTGACTAGATTCGAACCTATAACTTTATATTGCCAGTCGAGAATTATGGAAGTTACCACAAGCTACAATAAATGCCTCTCTGAAAGTAACAATTTCTTTGTCAAAGAATGAATGAACAAACTACTAATTCTTGACATGAACGGCATCTATTAAGGTACATATGGAACACGCTCCGATCTTAGATACAATCGTTTGTTTTTGCAGTGACTGTATCGCTGACATTTATATATTTCTAGTAACAAGTATAGCTATGGCCCTTGGTTAGATGCACATTGTACAGTTTATTCTGGTCTGTTTCCTTTTTCTGTTTCTTTATTCTTAAGGTTTTTCTTTAGCCTGTCATTCGCTATATTATCACTTTAATTGTATTATATTCATAATATATGCAATATTACCTTTTATTATCTTCTGTTATTACTTGTACTGCTATAATACTTGTGTTGCATCACTCTTTTATTATATTGTCATTTCTACAATTTCTTCAGTCTTAATAATAATAATAATAATAATAATATATTATATTATAACGCGGTTATGTTGGATCGGGGAGGGATGGCTTCCACTCATAGAATCCAGATTCCTAGAGATGTACATAACAAAACCTTATTATACATTTTAACTTATCCCTGATAAATGGCATTTTCTATGTTATTTTAAGAAGGATGTAGAAATACTAGTTTATAAGAGGAAAAAGATAATTGATTTAAAAACTTATAGACCAATTTCTCGTCTATCCGTTTTTTTCGAACATTTTACAAAATTCGGTAAAAAATAGACTAATGATAATTTTGGGAAAAAAGAACTTCTCTTTGCAAGAATAAGTTTCAATTTAAACAAAAGTTTAGCACTGCTAGTGTTTTGCTGAACGTCACAAACTTTACCAACTAACATTACAGTTTTTCTAGATCTACATAAAACCTTTGAAGTTTTAAGTCATTTATATGTTCATACTGCAAAAACAAAAGAAAGCTATAGCAGTTTTCAAGCTTTATTATGGGATCTGTCCTAGGACCAGTCTTTTTCAATCTGTATACGAGTATATCAACGACTTCTGTTATCTAAAACTAAACAGTAAAATAAACGCTTTTTGTGGGTGACGCCGTCCTAATATTCTCTTTGGACACAGTTGAAGAAATGCAAACCATGGTGAATACTGATCTCCTACAATGACTCCACTCAAATAAACTTTAATTAAATATCACAAAATATGTAATTTTTAACATTTAAAATGCAATATGCGAACAAATTTCTTAATTTTTAATTTGTGAAATGCAAAATATTGCATTTCGTAAGTTTAAAGTTCGTTTTGCATATTGAGAAATGTAACATACAAAATAAACTTCATATATATTTGTGGAATACATGATTGGAATTAGAATCATGGAAACAGACAAACATAACGTCATAAGACGACTGTAATTTAAGTTGGAAACCCGCTTATCACTAATGGCGTCAATATAGGTTATGTTAAGAAGACTACCACCTACACAAATTCTCAAACTTAAAACTGTTATATTCTATAGATTCAAGCACATTACAATACGAAGTTGCGAGTCTGTCCTAGGACACCGAAACTTCTTGTTTCGACTCAATTCAAATCTAAACTGGAATAAATCAAGAAAACGGAACAAAAAATTGAGCTGTTTAGAGAAGCAGAAAAAGTCAACACAGACATTATATGTCTATAAGAACATCGATGGAGAATTCACGCATTCACGAAATGAATGAAACTTCATCAGCTGACAAAAATGGAGATTTACTTATAACTTTGGCAAACAATGATAGAACTGGAGGGATTGGAATAATACTCAACTAGCAGAAAAAATCAATCAGTTGAAAACATCTCTGAAAGAATTCTTCTCATAACCATAAATACCAATCCACAACTGACAATAACATCCATATATGGTCCTACAGAATGTGCTTCACTAGAAGACAAAGACACATTATAAAGCTTTTCCGAAGTTGTCATGAAAATTCCAGTCCACAACGTCACACTTATTGGTGGCGATTTTAATGCCCAAATTGGCAAAGCCATTGCCAGTACTACCACAAATGTGAGTGAATATACTTACCCTGAAACAACAAATAACAATGTTCATTCTCTTATGAACTGCAATACTCATAACATGGAAATCACCCAAATCAAATTTCCCCATCCAGAAGAAAGACTATGGACCTGGGAACATCCAAATGGACTTCATTCCAAATAGACTACATCCTAATCAATGGAAAGTAGAGCAGTTCGATCAAGAACTGTCGATCATATAATACAGTTGAACTAAATTCTGACCACAGAATAATCAGTGCCCACATTAAACTTTCACTAAAAGCTTCTAAAAATAACAGGCCTAGAAGAAAACAATACAACTGAGACAAAGTAAATAACCCAGAAATTGCAACATCTTTCTACAGCACATTAGAAGACAATATGGAAAAAATTTCTTAAAGATCCAGTTAATGAAAATTATAAGGGCATCATTGAAGCAATAAACATAACATCCAACAAAATTCTTAGAAACAGCAATAAAAAAGATTGCTGTTTCTAAAATAGATTACTCCAGAAATAGTAAAATATACAGGTGAAAGAAAAAAAGCAACGAAACTCTATCGCTTAAACGGGAATGAAATACATAAAGACAAACTGGACATTTTACATAACAAAGTCAATGAACTAATCATCAGCGACAAATAAAATCAAATAAATAAATATTTGATAAATAAGAACTTGAAAATGATAATAAAACTGGAGATACAAGAAACACTTCTCAAATCATAAACCATATCTGTCATCACAAAACAAAAAGAAGTGGAAATATTGTCACACATGACAAAAACAGTAGACAGCTATCAGTAAATTCGAACTCCATGAAAGAATGGAGAAACCACTTTCAAAAATTACTGAATGCTGATAATCCTCAACATTCAAGCCAGTCAGCGGACCTGTATCTAACCAACGCTCTACCAATAAATTGTGAACACTTCACTGAAAAGGAACTAAAAATAGCAATAGATCACACGAAAGCAGAAAACCCCCCAGGGATTGATGGAATCAGAACAGAAGCCTTTAAAAATGCTGGATATAATATATATTCCAATCTCCTTGCCATAACGAATCAAGCATTAAATACTGGAATAATGCTTCAACAATGGAAACAAGGCCTTACTGTCCTTATACTCTTTTTGGGTATAAGGACAGTAAGGATCTTAATAGACTGGATAACTACAGAGGCACTACTTTGCTATCAGCCACAGTTAAAATATACAATAGGATGATACTCAATAGAATATAACCTCGCTTAACACTACTTTTAAGAAAACACCAAGCAAGATTTCTAAAAAAAAAAAAACTATGGACAATAGAACAGAAGCACTGCATCAGAAGAATCATAGAAGGTTCAGGTGATAAAAACCTACCACTCATTTTAACCTTTATACAATTAAAAAAGCCTTATACTCCATTAATAGAGAAGCAATGTTTAAAATACTCAGCTTCTATGGTCTACCCTCAAAAATCATACAAGCAATCTCAGCACCTTATAAAGATTACAATGCTACAGTAATCTTTAAAACAGAAACATCTGAATCCTTTCCAGTGACAACAGGAGTCCTGAAAGGTGATGTACTAGCACTTAATTTGTTCTTGATATGCTTGGACTACATCTTTCGAACCATCAACATAAAAGATCTTGGTTTTACCATTAGAACATCCACCCACACCATGCAAATAACTGATCTTAGCTTTGTTGACGAAGCTATACTTATTAATACAGAACCAAGAAATGCACAAAAACATCTCGGTTTACTAGAGTACAGGCTAAATTTATTGGTCTGCGGATCAACATCCAAAAGTCCAAAGTATTCTCAATAGGTTATGAAAACCTTACACTTCATATCAACAATAGACCCTAAGAAAGAGTAGAGGATTTTCAATATCTTTGATCTTATATCTGCAATACATAAAAGGATATTTTAAAACGTAAACAGCTGGCTTTAGTCTTCCATAACAAACTCCGCCTCATCTGAAAATCATCATTAATAACATTAAAGACAAAATTAAGAGACTATGCCATGCAAGCAGATTCATCTTCTTGTATGGTTCTCAAACCAGGTCAATTGCACTTAAAAAACTACAGATCTAATTAACTCCTTCGGAACTATATGTCTCAGACTGATCCTTGTGTACACTTGGATGGACGGTGTCACTAACTTTACTGTGCTAAATATGGCTAAGCAAGAACCATTTGTCGATACAGACAAAAAATTATTACAACTCGGATGGCTTGGACATCAATTAGGACATCCCGAAGTCTCGCCCTTTTTGGAATCCCTCATACTATACAAACCAGAAGATGGCATCCCCGTAGGCAAACTATGCAATACATCTGTGAAACCATCAATAGACTGAACTGTAAAACTCCATCTAACATCTACCAGTTAGCTTAGAATAGAGAGACTTGGAAGACCATAATTTAAAATCTTTAATATTTGATGTCAGTCTCTTTTCCCTTTTCTCATTGTATCATACGAGTATTGTGAATAAACTATGATGATGATGAAGATTGCAATATGCAGTAAATATACACATTGAATATATTATGTTTGATTTAAGTTCAACAAATAACACATAATTCCCAACACACAATTCCCAAATCACATAAAGAAACAATGCACAAGCATTATACTTATTACAGTCGAAAATACATGATTTATTAATAAGAAATAAAACGAAGCAAACGCAAAAAAATTCATCAAATAATATTTAAGAATATCTATTCTTCTACAGAAATGAGAAAATTTGTTCAAAATAATTGCATAAATTAGAGTAATGGTTAAGTTATCAAGGCTCTTGTCATGTGCAAAATTCAAAAAGTGCTATTTATTTTTCTAGTTATTTTGTTATGCACTATTGCACTATTGTAATAGTGCACAATGCAATGTTAGTTTAGTTTAGTTTAGTTTTGGAACAAAATAACTAGAAAAATAAATAGCAGTTTTTGTGCACTATTGTAATAGTGCACAATACAATTTTATTGTATCGTAACAGTATAATATTGTAATAGTATACTAGACTTTTTCTCTGAATATATAAGGATGTATATAAGTGTGTATAAGTTTATCCGTTCTCTAATCTGGATGATCTGGATGAGCCATCGCTCTTGTGTTACACATATAATTTTCCAAAATTTTGTATAATAAAAAAAAAAATTAGAATAAAATGACTGACTGAAAAATCATAGATATTATCACGTATATATATATATATATATATATATATTATTTTATTTTTCACTTTTATTTACAGAATTTGCTGTACACCGATGTTAATGGACGTTGCACAGGGAAGTAAGTATATGATTTGAAAAAATACGGATACAAATACTGCTATCTTTCCGGGTGTTATCTATGGAAAATACTAGTACTGTACTTAAAATGACGTTGAAAAATTTTACTCGTTTTACCAGTTTCAAAATGGTAAACTGGGATTCAGACATGAGATTTACTTAATAGCAACAACTGTGAAATAGTAAATAGTAATGCAAATATAGTATACAAAATATCAAACTTTTCAGAGAAAGGTTTCAACCAATGCAAATAATGATAACGACTGATAATTACTGTTATTGTGTGATTTTTTTTTGCTGAATACACGAACGTTGATTCAGAGCGAGACCTAACTGTAAGGGCAGATATTTTTTGTAGAGGCTAAATTACCATCTTTTATCTGGAACAGTCTTTGTTTTCAATTGTATAAGACGTTATTAACCGCCTGAGTTTTTCATTACGTTTAAAATACTTTGTGAAGAAAATCACAGAAAAAAACCATCTGAAATGCATAAAAGAACTGTGTAAGTTTTACATTTACACTGAGAAACTAGTCCACCATTTCTTAAGACAGAATAGATGTATAATATACACTACCGTACAGTTGTTCAGACAGCTAATATCAAACTTGTTCTACGTATATAAAATGCAAAAATTAAATAAACAAATAAATAAAAACATAAATTGAAAGAGTGCAATATCAAATTTAAGATATAGCATTTATTGGGTTGAAAAGATCTGATAAACACCTAGAACATTAATAATATTAACGCAACTCTTCTTATATTTCCCAAAAGAAAAAAGGAACAAATTATTACAATTTGATGAAACATTGGGGTTAAAGGGTTTTAAGATATGTTCTTTCTTGTGGTTATATCAGTTGCTTTAATATCACTTTTGTTCTAGGTGTTTATCAGAACGTTTCAGTCCCCTCGTATGACTCACTTATCATTTCTTACTTTATCTTTTCTCATATTATCTTATCATTCCTTATTTTACATTTCTTATGAAATGATAAAATAATTACGCACGCACGCACGTACACACACACACACACACACACACACACACACACACACACACACACACACACACACACACACACACACACACACACACACACACACACACACACACACACAAAAAGTAATGCATCATTCTGGATGAAAAATATAATTAATTTATCTATTCTAATAAGACATGTTGTGAGCAATATGTAAAATATTATTATTATTATTATTATTATTATTATTATTAACTCTCCTGGAGTCAAAGACTCATTGAGGGAGAGGGAGAGACAGAGAGAGTTTCTTGAAAATTACGAAGAATTCCAGGAAACGTTTTGGTCTATCTCTTCTCATTTAGAAACTATGCTATTCAATGTGTTAAAAAGATCTGGATTCGAAGCTTGTGTTAAACAATAGAGGTCAATCCTATTAACTTTCTATCCTCGCAAAATTACGTTCGTCCAATCCAATTCTCAGAAATTTTCTTTCTTATAGTCCATTTTTATTGCAGTAATAAGTGAAAACGTTTATTCTTTCAGAACAGTAGAGTAAATCTTGACACTGGCATCCGTCGTTTGATTTCAACATCCAAGAATTTATTTGTATAATTTTAAGCTACATATAGCTGTATGTATCAAGATTAGTACTGATTTTTTTTAAGTTTTAATTACTGATTCTTTTTTTAAGTTTTAATTACTGATTCGACGGCGCCATATATATTCGGATAATAATACTTATTACTGATGCTTCATGAATTACAACATTCCCATCATTCGGCTTACTTAAGTGTAAATAAACACCAATTCAGTTACTATCTACGTTACTACCTACCTCTCGTAAGCCACGACTATACTAGCTAGAAGAGGACCTATATCCAAGACGGTATTAAATCCTTTTCAACACCGGCAAGCTGGAAAATTACATAGATTGACGTTAAATCCAACATTATCATGTACCACTTAAATTAAAATTAAAACAATTAAAATAAGACCACAATATCAAATACTTGACAACAAATTCGTTAATTAATAGTCACTACACTCTAGGAATGGATGAAGGTGATTTTATCAGACTAGTAATAAATTCAAATTTATAGCGCATAATTACAGGACCGTGTTGTCATTATTCCGTCATTTAAAACCATTTCAAGACCTGTTCATCTTTTTCAGAACGACAAGCCAACTTTTTTTCAATTATTATTACATGAAAACTCCAAGGACCCAAGGATTCATCATGGGAGCGTACCACTACTCCACTACAACTCACCGTCTAACTTACTTAATTCTCCAACTACGAGACACTACTACCACACACAGCGCCATCTACCGCCCACCATCATCACTAGATGGCAGTTATATATATGCCATATATAACTGCCATCATCTACACCAACGCCACCTACCGCCCACTGTCACCACTAGTATTTTCACACACAATGACAAACATCCATGCCCACGGCGGGATTCGAACCAGCAGCCTTTTGGCTGAAGAGCGGATGCGCTATCCACTCCGACCAGGCCGGCCGGTCAAATAAACTGTGCTACCTCCGTATGAGATCGGCTAACTCACCTTCAAATGAAAACAAACCATATAAAAATTTCTCTCGTCACGGCGAGAATCGAACTCAATTCTTTTCCTATTGTCTGTAAATTGTGTGTGTTCTCATGGCCGATTTGCCTGTACACAGGATGAAAATCTGAGACCGATTCTTGCACGGCGAGAATCGAGCTTAGGTATTTTCCAATTGAAGGGCGCAATGTACCGTCGTTCTTCCAATTTTAAAAGTTCTTTTTAAAAGGTACAAAGCGTTGATTTAATACAAACTAAAAGTCATAATATCACTCCAAAAAATGAAAATTTCCTATTACAAAAATTAAGAGGAAATAGTTATTTGTGGGGAAAACGATAACAATCTTGAAATTAATTAATCAAAATATATCGGTGTCAGAGACGCACGTCAGGAGACGAAGGCTATGCTCTAAATGCTACAGAAGATCAAATAATTAATTTAGTTCTATGCGGGTGAGATCGGAAAACCAAATTGAGGGACCAATTACAAAATTACAAAAAATATCACTAACAATAGCCAAAACTCTCAATATTAATAAAAATTATAACGCTGTAAATGGTAAAAATTATTATATCTATTGAAATATCGTTATTCCTTGAGAATATTTTTGATTCTTTTAACAATTTGACTTTCTTTCTTATATTATTTTCAAACTTAGCTTTGAAAATATATCCAAATTACTCGTGATTCTTTTTTCTTTACAGAACAAAAAAGTTGCACGTTACTCGCAAAAATCTGCTGTTTCTTGTAAAATGATAACTTTTCACATTGAATTCATTAATTTCACATTATATAATTTTTGTTCTAGGTGTTTATCATAACTTTTCAGTTCCCCCACCTCCTCGTATATCCCATTTAGTAAAATCAAAATTGGTTGTTTATAAAATAAGTACCTGACATGAATAAACATGGTCCATACGACAATATGCAATCATAATTGATCAGAAAAAGCATTATAATCTAAACTGCTCTTAAATTTCACTAAATGTTTAATTATCATTTCATGATAATTAAACATTTAGAAATGCAGTATATTTTAATATATACAAATCTGCAGGATTCTAATTTAAACATGGAATCGACTAAATCTGTAGCTTTATAGAGGTTTTTTTTTGCAAATGAACTTCACTTTGGAAATTTTCTTATAAATATAATAAAAGACTTATAGAAGTGAAACTTACATTACCAAGTTGTAGCTCAGACATCAAATTAGAGTTGACAAGAAACAAAAGCCAGCGCGTGAAGTAGCTTCATGAATAGGCTACTTGATACAGAGGCTATTGACTTTACATCATTTTTTATGTTGCTACAACCCATGAAAGGTTATTTTGTAAATCTATAGTATATTTTGTACCGTGGGTGGGCTAAGGATTTTTTCTATTTATATAAATTTTTATTTATTTATTTGTATTTTTCATTTATTTTTTACATAGTCTGGAAACCTTGCTCTAGAGACCAAACATGGAACTTTTTCAAGCCACTTCAGGCCTCCAATAAGCGGAGCAATGATCTCACACTAGGCGATGACATTCATCTTCCACCTAAAGACAATCAGACATCCATGCCCACGGCGAGATTTTAACCCGCAGCCTGTTGGTTGGAGTGCGGGCATGCTAACCATTTGGCAATCAGGCTGGCAATTGCTTAGTATCTCGCAATTAACAGCATCCCCCCCCCCCCTCAATTCCCCCATTGACGTGTATATTACCAGTATTATGGGAGGGGTTAACTACCGGCTTTCACCTTTACTAGTCTCATTAGTGGGAACTAGACCAATGGATATATTGAGCGCTATGTCGAAGCAGAAGTAATTTTCACGTATAAATGGAAAATATAGCGAATAACAATATTATTAAAATACTCTGGCTGAGAGTTTTATAAAGTTTTTTTTCGCTTGGTCAGAAAGAAAATTATACTTAACAGGAATTAATATCTGTGTTTTAATACTTAACCCAAGCATCAACAAACAAAAAGAAAAATCTACGCAATCTTCGAGACAAGAAATTATATTTCCTGAAGATACCATCTTCATGAGATCATGAAAGATGGTATCTTCAGGAAATATAATTTCTTGTCAAGTATAATTTACATCATTAATTTAATATAATATAATTTACACCTTAACGTTTTCGTGTCGTCTGCAAGAGTTTACATAACTCCAATAGACCAGAAAGTATGTGTTATTTTATTTTATTTTATTTTCAGTGGATTCAGAAATCCAGAACTGTGAACACTTCGTTGTAAAAAACGGTTTCAAAAAGTTCAACGTGGAACACCATCTAGCTCAGATGTCATCTCAGTTCTTCGTGGTTCTCATTAGAGAAAAAAAAGTAGTACCTCTTTATATGCGAACATTAGTTGCAGAAAACTAATAAATCATTAAATTAATATTACATTAAAAACATTTTATTTTTTTTATTATTATGAACGAATTGAATACAACACATAAAATTATATTAATTAAAAAAAGCATTATATTATATATGAATATTCTCAAAATAGCAGTGTAAAATTGCTACTTGATATTTATATATTTCGAAGATTTTTAATCAATTCCCACACCACACACGAAGTAATAAATCCTATATCGGAGCAATGCCATGTGTAGGCAAATAATTAAGGAGAAAGACTGAAGTTAATGATGTATTTCCTGGAATTCGCAGTCCTTGGAGAAAACAGTATATGAGGAGGGCAATGTAAAGAAAAGAGGTTCATGAAATAACAGAGAAACAGAAAAGTCGATTAGGTTAAAGTTAAACAGGATATTGATGCTGACCAGAAACTGTTGCTTTTCCATGTTTGGAGGAAAGTGGAGGAATGAGGGAGCCAATTCGGTGAGCAGCGTCCATGAAAAGAGTGAAATCAATTC
Source organism: Typopeltis vanoorti (assembly GCF_054136105.1). Classification (NCBI taxonomy): domain Eukaryota; kingdom Metazoa; phylum Arthropoda; class Arachnida; order Uropygi; family Thelyphonidae; genus Typopeltis; species Typopeltis vanoorti. The sequence goes on along the minus strand of NC_143563.1, from coordinate 80,920,805 downwards.
ACTCAAGTGAAATCAAGAGAGAAAGAGGACTATGATCTATGAGACAGCAGAGAGGAAACATCGATTTAGGCGGACCGTTCTTTTCTGGAGCGCATCAAGCATGTTTCTGGAGACGTTTCGGCGTCACTCCAAGTATAAGCCTTTTATTTCAATCGGTAATGATGCCCTCGGTGAAATAAAAAACCTAGGTTTGGAGGTTAGAATGTATCCCATATGTGAGGCAAGGAATCTTTGTAAGAATTTTTTAACAGAAGGTGAGTTATCGGTCTTATAAGGAGGTGGCGGGATATTTTTTTCTCCGGAAAACTCGGTTGTCATTTCCTCAGCGTAATTAACATACGCACGAATACACTGGCTTCAGCGACTTAGTTGCTTCGGCCGCAATTCTAAATAACTAAACTCAACACAATTTCAAATGTGAGAAGAGTAGTTTAAGATGAGGCAGACTATGATTTGTAGTGTTAACAGTTTGTATCAGAAAAGACTAAACGCATGTCAGCCAAAGAAATTTGATCTTGACTGGATAATCTGGGTATTATCGAAAGTAAAGTGAAGTGAGATCTTTCTTACGACGAATAAGGTATTTTGGCGTCAGTGAAGTTCTTAAGGTTGTCTTCACCCTTCTGAAGAAAGATAATGAAATCATAGTATAAGACACTGATTATGAATGGAGACTGGTCGCTTCTCCCTTTTCGCCTCATTCGTTTGGGAGAAATGAATTGCCATTGAGAACGACCTGGAGAAGGTAGATAAGATTAATTATTTCTCTCTCTCTCTCTCTCTCTCTCTCTCTCGAATGATAATCACCTTAATTTGTCATTATTATACAGGAGGAGAATCGGAAGAGAAAGTTTGGAACACTGGAATATTCTAGTACTAGTAGGAAAATATGAAGAGATGAAGCCGTCTACAGTGACATGTAGCAAATGAATAGAGAAGAAATTTGCAGTCCATCCGCAAAGGTGAAAGGTAAACCAAAAGATGGTAGCTTAATAAGGAGGCATTTATGCCAAATTGAGGTATAAAAACCTTGAAAGGAAAATAACAACTACACTAATTTCTCCAAACCATTTTATAGTTTGTATTCAAAAGTGAGCAACGATGATTATGAGCTCTGATTTGGAAGAGGCGTGATGGTATTCATATTCTTGATCAGTAATTAATTAGTGGATCTTCGGGGAAGGAATGTTGATTGTTCATGACGTTTCTCCATTGTTTTCGAGAGGAGTCAGAAGAGCCAATTTGAAACGATAGTCTCTACTGGTTGATGGTTGATTTTTATATTTTTATTTTTTAGGGGGGGGGGAGCTGACGGCAGGAATACTAGTCGATCAGGTGCTATTATATAGCTTTATATATATATATATATAAAGTTTTTTTTTAATCTTGGGTATATAGTATATTAAAGATACCACGCAATTTCATTAGCTAGGTTTTAATCCTTTTTTTCCCAAGTAAGCAAACAGACAAGTAAGTCAAGTTTGCGCCTGCACGTAGTGCAAGTGTGAGGCAACTCGTGGTAAAGGTGGAATAAGCTCCGATCACTTTCCTTAGTATTTTCCCCTAATGCATTAAAGGCAAGGGCCACTACCCAGACCGGTTTCGACCTTTATTGAGGTCTCGTCAGTGGGAGCCAGACTTACAAATACCAAGGTTAAAGTAATGCAGAGCTTACATTTTTTACCTAAACAAGTTGCCACAATGTGCTTTGGCTTTATTAAATAAAAATCTCAGGATGAGAGCCAGATGTACAAAGTTTTTTACCTTGATTATATAGTATATTAAAGATACCGCGCAATTTTATAAGCTAGGTTTTAATCCTTTTTTTCACAAGTAAGCAAACAGACAAGTAAGTCAGGTTTGTGCCTGCACTCCACTTTTACCACGAGTAGCCTCAGACTTACACTACGTGCAGGCGAAAACTTGACTTACTTGTCTGTTTGCTTACCTGGGAAAAAAAGGATTAAAACCTAGCTTATGAAATTGCGAGGTATCTTTAATATACAGGGTGTTCGGGATAAATTTGACATATTTATAATTAATTATATTTTTCCGTAAGTTACATGTATTAACACACACTTCTCTTCATTTAAAAGTTTGGACCCTTCTTCATTCATATACAAGATATCAGAAAGGATGGATAGCTGGAACCCACCTGAATCATGGAAGAGAATAACTTGTATCATGATGATTCGTGCCCGCCATCAAAATAAGGATATTACGACTGCTGCCCAATGCTCCCTGAATACAGTAAAAACAATCAGGCATGAACTAGAGACTTGCAATGGTGACTACGAGGATGTAGCAAGAAGAAAGATCCCTAGCAGACGATCTGATTGCGTTCGTACAGCAGAATTCCTCGCAAATCTGCAGGAACAGGTGTTGAAGAACCCTGGCATTGGAATTCGGGCTTTGTTCGTGGAGTTGCTAACTGTAGTCAAGCCTGGATAACAAGGGTAGCCAATGGTAGGCCGTATGTATGGCAGCAGGATTCGGCCCCTTGCCACACCTCTGGGAAAAGTCAAAAATGGTTGTCTGAAAATTTCTACGACTTCACCAGTCCAAATGTTTGGCCTCCAAACTCCCCAGACCTTAACCCCATGGATTATTTTGTATGGGGCGCAGTTGAAAAAGACACCAATCGCACTTCCAGTAATACAAAAGCCCAGTTAATGGATAAAATTAAAACAGTTTTTGCGGCCCTTCCCAGGGAGACTGTAGCATCAGCTTGTTCGAGGTTCCGAAGCAGAATTGAAGCTGTGATCGATGCTAATGGTGGTTATTTTGAGTAAATCTTGTTGATAGTATTGTAATTAACTCTGCCTGTAATGTTTTTTTGTCAATTCATTAAATTTAATAGATACAAAGAAGATTTTCTTTTTCCTTACGAAACTGTCAAATTTATCCCGAACACCCTGTATGTATACACACACACACACACACACACACACACACACACACACACACACACACACACACACACACACACACACACACACACACACATATATATATATATATATATATACACTATCCACCAATAATTGTCCGAACACCTCTGTTATTTGGAGTTATGAAACATTCCATGTTTGTTAATAACATAAAAACCGGTCTACAGATAGTAGGAAGCATTTTATCATAGCAGTTGAATAGAGGTAGTATGGCAACAAGAAGCAAACTCAGTGACTTCGAGAGAGGTTTCATCGTGAGCTGTCACATTGGTGACATGTACACACGTGTCATTGCCGCTCAACTGTAGCATCCAAAATCAACGGTTGCGGATACCAGAGACGTTCTGGCATTACTAGTGCAGGAAAACACCCAGAGCAGCTGCCGATAATGACTGACTGACAGGGACAGGAGGGTGTTGAAACGGGTGGGTAGGCAAAAACAGATTACAGTCGGCACAGACCATCCGTGATGAGTTCCGGAGCGCCAGTACCACCACGGTGAGCACTATTGTACGAAAAGAACTCCATTTACTGGGTTTCCATGGAAGAGCAACACACAAGCCGAACATCACAACAACGAACAAGACGGCTCGTCTGGCCTAGTACAAAGAGCGTGTGAATTGAAAAATTGACCAGTGGAAAACGGTGATCTGGAATGATTAATCATGGTTCACCTGATTCCATTCTGATGGCCGAGTATGGGTGTAGAGGCAGCCTGGTGAACGCTTGTTACCACAGTGTGTTGTATCCACAGTAAAGTTTGGTGGTGGAGGAGTAATGGTGTGGGGTGCATTCAGCTAGTTTGGAGTGGGACTACTGGTCGTTGTCCGTGGTTCCATGAAGGCAGTTTAGTACCTTGATATTCTAGATAACCAGATGCTGCCTATACTGTGGAATTTTTATGGAACGAATTCATGTTACTATCAAGACGACAATCTCCTTGCCACAAACTGAGCTGCAGCTGGTATGGAATGGTATGAAGAGATGGGTGTTAAACGACTTCCCTGGCCTGCGCAGAGTCCTGACCTCAATCCCATCGAACACCTGTGGGACGAACTGGAGCGGCGATTGATGTCTAGAGCAGCGCATCCTCGATCTGTCGCTGAACTTCCTGCTGCTTTGATGGAGGAATGGAGACAAATTCCACCTGATGTCTGCCGCACATGGAAATCCTCTCTCAGTGGGTGCAGGAGATGATTAAAGTCAAAGATTGACATACCCAATATTAGGGTTCGCCTGCTGGCATCAATTGTAAATTGCTAAAGTGTCTCTGGATAATTATTGGTAGATAGTGTATATAGCTTTTCATATATAATTTATATAGCTCTAAACAGCCCAATCAGGACACTGAAATCCACTACGACGTGGAAGTAATATCAATATTGATTGAAGAAATAGGAAAAGGCCTTAAAAGAAATGTTAAATAATAAAAGCCCGGGATCAGATCAAATTACAGCAGATATGATAAAATATGGAGGAAGAGAATTACTCAAAAAAAGTTCAAATGCTTTTTAATAAATGCTTGACAAAATCTAAAATCCCAGATGATTGGAACAAAGCACAGCTTAATATACAAAAAAAGAAGATAATACAGATCTAAAAAACTACAGACCAATCAGCCTACTTTCACATGTGTATAAATTATTCACCAAAATACTAGCTAATAGGATTAAAAACAAAGTAGCGTCCTCACAAACAAAAGACCAAGCAAGATTCAGAAGTGGATATTCAATGACCACCTCAAAACTATTAACCAGATAATAGAAAAAAAATGAATACAATATACCACTTCTATAGCATTTATCGATTGTGAAAAAGCATTTGATACAATAGAAAGAACAGCAATAATAGAGGCATTAAATAACCAAGGTATTGAAAAATCATACTTATTACTAATACAACATATATACCAGAATGCAACAAGTAATATACAATTAAATAATCTAAACGAAAAAATTAAAATAGACATAGGAATAAGACAAGGAGGTACAATTTCACCAATAATATTCAGTGCTTGCCTACAAGAAATATTTCGAAATCTAAATTGGGGAAAAAAGGTATCAGAATAAATGGTCAATATCTAATCAATTTAAGACTTGCAGATGACATTGTACTATTTTTAAAACACTTGCAGAGCTAAAAGTAATTATTAACGAATTAAGTACAGAAAGCATACCTATCTGTCTAAAAAGAAAATCATATGAACAATGCATCAGTAGTAGGGGAGCCACTAGTGACCAGATCAAGATCAAGATAAGATAAGGAATCGTGACGTGGTTGGTTGATGACGTCATTGTATGCATGGCTTCATGGGTCTGGAATGTTTGGAATTTCCCTGTGGGCATATGTGTCACTGGCTTCAGCTCTTGTGTTTTGGTTCGCTTATGGGATTATGGGTGATGGTAGAGATAAGGATTCGTGTTGTGATTGGTGGGACAGTTTAAACCAAATGCTTCCGGTGTGCGTGGCTTCATGGGTGTGGAATGTTTGGTTGTTGTCAGATGAATATCAGTGACGTCATTTGTTATTTGTAAATAAATGTCGTCATTTGTAAATAAGTGACGTTATTGTTTTGAATGGAAAGGGAAATATATGTGTGTATAAGTAATCGTGTTGTCATTGGTGGACACTTCTGACCAGATGAAGATCAAGATAAGATAAGGAATCGTGACGTGAAAGTTTGTTGTTATTGAGTTTGGAATTTCGCTGGGGCCCTCGTCTGTCGGGGACATCACGTGGTGTGATGGGTGATATTTAGAGATAAGAATCGTGACGTTATGTCTTTATGTGGTATTTTGGTTTGGCTATGGAATTGTGGGCTATGTTTTGAGATAAGATATCTTTGAATTTTCCCAGGGTGACACACATCCGTCATTGTCGTCTGTGGGAATTCTTAGAGTATGTCGTGATGGCTGTTGTGATTAGATTTTTCTGAATAATTAATTATATACCGGTGTCACTCAAACATACGGTTTTTTTTTTTTTTAATTTTTATATAGATGGTTGTACTAATTTTCCAATACATTTGGGGTATTTGTTTCTGTTAAAGGGTGGGAATTCTTAGAGTAAGTCGTGATGGCGGCAGTCTTTCGAGCTTTTCTGAATAATTAATTATATACTGATGTCACTCAAACACACATACTTTTTTTTTTTTCCATACCGCATCTGTATTTTCTTCTATATTAATTTCTAATCAAGTTAATATTTTATTCATAATTCATCCGGATATTTTGATTTGTCTAAAAGTAAGATCTTAAAGTTTAATAAATAAATAAATAAACAAATCGTGTGTGTATTCACGGTTATTTCAAAAGTGTTCTTTTAAGTTTACATATTTATTTCACAGATATTATTTACAATGCAATATGCAGAAATAGGAATTTACATATATCACCAATGCAAATGGTATTTTTCTTGGCATAACATTTCTTTGAAAAAAAAAAAAAATTACATTTCTTTCCAGAATGGGAACATCGTGGTACTCTCTAGGTTTTCTGAATATTCCAAATTGTTGATTAACATATATTCACAGAACACAAACACAAATCTGAAAAGACATTTTCATTATAGGTTACTGTGGCTAACATATATTCACAACACAAAACACACAAAACATAGTAGTTGAAAGATATTTCTGTAAATAACCAGAAAAGCTAGTGGACTACTTAATTTACTTCAGTATCCGATTGGTTCTCTGTATTAATTCTTTCCCACGGGTGCCCACCTTGGTGGAAAGTCTATGCGCCGTTTTGTTTAGGGTAAGTGTTATTTCCGGTTTCGAATTCCGATTGCTGTTAGAGTATGGAATTCAGACAAGTGAAATTTTTATTTATTTATTTATTTTTTTTTCAAATTGATTGGTTATTTTCTGTATTTTACTTTTACAGGTCATATTCTAACAGAATAACTGAGCAGAATTAATAAATATATAAAGTATATGAGACTTAGTTGAATATTTAATTTAGATTACTATCCGATTGGTTCGTTCTCTGCTTAATTCCTTCCCACAGTTGCTCATGCTATGTTTCCTAAGCTTGGTGGGAAAGTCTATGCGCCTTTTTGTTTAGGGTAAGTGTAATTTCCTGTTTCGAATTCCGAGTGCTGTTATGGTATGGAATTCTGACAAGTGAAATTATTTATTTTTTTTTTTTTTTCAAATTGAATGGCTATTTTCTGTATTTTACTTTTAAAAATCAGTTTAATTACATATTCTAACAGAATAACTGAGCAAAATTAACGAATAAATAAAATGTGAATTTATTTTCCAACACTGTAGATTTCTCACTAAGTCGTATCTTAAAGATATCTCTCTCTTATCCGGTCGCCAACTTGTTGTACCTAGGTGAAAAATAGTGTGTGTGTGTGTATGTGTAGTAACGTGTTGGTTTAAAATATCTAATGGCTCTGTAAAATAACCAAATTCTAGCAGTATTGTAATTTCAGGTGAAATCTTCTGCACTAAAATTCTGGTTATTAAAATAATACTCGATTTTTTTTTTTTTTTTGCTTCCAAGAGTTGCAGTTTCTTGATATATTTGAGGGCTTGCATGAACAAATAAGACTTTTAACTCACTGAGTCAAAAAAAAACAAATAAATAAAATAAAATAACAAAAATCTAGTTAGTTTGTGGCATTAAATTTTACAAGGAGAAAAAAAAATGTTGTGGTCTTACTTAAATTTGTATTTTGACTGTTGTCCTCTCAGCCCGACTCTTTTCTTTTTTTTTTCACAGTTGGGATATTTATATATTTTAACACAATTATTATATTAGATATTCTTTCCAACACAAATAAATAATTATGTATTCTTATTTCAAATGAATATTAGCTCAGAAAGAAAGAAAGAAAATTGTAAAGAAAAAAAAATGTTTACCTTCAAATAACTATTTTGGAATCACAGCAAACAAGAAATTCATCACCTTTTCAAAGTTTTTAAATTCCTACCCATATTGTTTTCATCATTTGGTATCATTTAAATGAAGAACGGTTCTGGCTATAAAGTTTGTTAATGTTATTGATTTTTCTCTTCCAATGGCTGTAATTTTTTTTTTTTTAATACATTCATGCTGATTCCTTGTTATCTGCACGCTACGATACCTTTTTATTTTCTACAACAAACGTTTTTTGAGTTTAAGTAACGTGATTGGCTAAAATATCAGCTGTTTGTCTCTGTAAAATAATCAAATTCTAACAGTCGTATTGTTAGAATTTGGTACGACTGTTTTTTCTAGTCTGGTGAAGGTATCTACTTCAGATGTAGTAACAAATTGTCACTTATCACTTCATTTTTACTTTATTCACAAAACTACAAATCCGTTATTTGGTATGGTCTCTGTTTTTAATTCCCCCATTACTAGAATGTACGGGTGGTAAAGTTTTGAAATAAGTTTCGACTCGCAAGAAAAATAAAATGTTTACATTCAAATAACTATTTATAATCACAGCAAGCAAGAAATTCATCAGCTTTTCAAAGTTTGGAAATTCATACCCATTTTGTTTTCATCATTTGGTATCATTTAAATGAAGAACGGGTATGGGTATTAAGTTTGTTAATGATTTTGATTTTTCTCTTCCAAAGGCGATTATTATTTGATATATACATGTTGATTCATTTGTTATCTGCATGCTACGATATCATTTTTATTTTCTACAATATACTTTTTTAGAGTTTAAGTAACGTGATAGACTAAAATATCAGTTGTCTCTGTGTAAATAACCAAATTCTAGCAGTCGTATTGTTTGAATTTGGTACGATTGTTTTTCTAGTCTGGTGAAGGTATCTACAGATGTAGTAACAAAATTGTCACTTTTCAGTTCATTTGTACTTTATTCACCAAACTACAAATATGTGTTGTCAAGTTTTGAAAAAAAAAAAAAGTTTCGACTGGCAGTGATATGTTTTTAAACTTTTATCATGTACAAATATCTTAAAAGAAAAGAAATATGTACCTTCTTTTCTTTTTTACATCAAGCTTTTTTAAGAGTTTGGTAACGTGATGAGTTAAAATATCTGCACTCTGTAAAATAACCAAATTTTTATCTTACTTTGTGTTGGGAAAGGTAAAATTTGTATTTGTGTTATCTGGAGAGTATAAACCTTTTTTCTATACTAAACTTTAAGAGTTTAAGTTATGTTTTGGGTAAAATTATCTGCTTTCTCTCTGTAAAATCACCAAATTCTAACAGGTAGGATTTTCGAGTATGCGAACGAAATGTTTACAGATAACTCAAAAAAAAAAAAAATGACAATAGGTAGCATTAGACAAATTTCTAAATACTTAATTACAGGATATCAGGTTTCCCATGGTCCTTGCATTAATTTCACATTAGTGATTTTTTTACAATAATTAAACAGAATTGCATTAAGGTATAAACTTATGGATTTAATTATCAAATTCTAAACTGAATAACTGAGTAAAAATTTCACTTAAAAGGTAGTGACTGAGGTCTTCCCTGCAATACTCCCCTAAAAAAATAAAAAAACGCGTTTTTTTATTTTTTTTCCAAAAATGTTTTCATAAAAAACCTGTTTTTTCCTAAAAAGTTATCATAAAAAACCCGTTTTTTAAATTTTTTTTCCCCAAAAAAGTTATCCGTATCAATTGGAGATGACATCACTAAAAGATATCCGCAAATGATGAGCTCGCTCATCTCCACGAGGCTGAGCAGACATTTTCTGGAGGAGAAGGGGTTAGGGGAGTATTGCAGGGAAGACCTCAGTCACTACCTTTTCTTGACTACCTTTTCACTTTCACAACCTGATGCTATTTTTTTTTCCTCCAAAGTTATCAGTATCAGTTGGAGGTAACATCACTAAAAGATATCCGCGAATGATAAGCTCGCTAATCTCCGCTAGCCTGAGCAGACATCTGCTGGAGGAGAGAGGGATGATGGGTTAGAGTATGGGATGGGGGAGCATTTAGCATCAGTTAGAAGTGACATGACTAAAAGAAATCCGACAACGGCAAAATACCTCATCTCCCTTAGATGAGCAGACATCTTCTGGAGGATAGGGATGGTGGGGGAGCCTTGCAGGGAAGACCACTGTCAACCTCTTGACTACCCTTTCACACCCAACACATAATGTTATTTTTTTTTTTTTCTATCCAAACAATTTCGGACATCCGCAATGGCGAGATCGTTCATCTCATTGGTTATCAGTTTGAGGTGACATCACTAAAAGATATCTACAAATGGGTATCTCGCTCATCTTCCTTTGGATGAATTCGAGCCACAGAGATAAAGTTTGTACCATAATGTCACAAAGTAAGATAAACGCACATCAACATCAATCCACCAGCATGCGAAAACATGTCTGTGAGTCACCTGCGCGAAAGTTTCATTTGGAAGGAACGGTCAGGGTAAAGGGTCAGGTAAACAGTACTAGAAAGTAAAACAATCGAGTCGAGTGTCTTTTCAGTTACTGCAATTCGTTCGTCCAGTGCAGCTATCGTATTGTGTTGTGTTGTGGTGTTTAGGTCCAGTAAAGTAAAATAATGAGTGAACCACAAAAGTCTTTGAAATTTTCTTTCTTCAGGAAAATAGTGTAAACTAAATATTGTGAAATATTTTTAGGTAATTACAAGTTTCGATTTTTTTTTCGTTGTAAGTAATATTTCAGCAAAGTAAAATAAGCATTAGTAAAACTTAAATGAACAAAGATGTGTGTGGCTGTTGTGTTTTTCCACAGTGAAATTTTTACTCAGTTATTCAGTTTAGAATTTGATAATTAAATCCATAAGTTTATACCTTAATGCAATTCTGTTTAATTATTGTAAAAAAATCACTAATGTGAAATTAATGCAAGGACCATGGGAAACCTGATATCCTGTAATTAAGTATTTAGAAATTTGTCTAATGCCTATTGTCATTTTTTTTTTTTTTTTTGAGTTATCTGTAAACATTTCGTTCGCATACTCGAAAATCCTACCTGTTAGAATTTGGTGATTTTACAGAGAGAAAGCAGATAATTTTACCCAAAACATAACTTAAACTCTTAAAGTTTAGTATAGAAAAAAGGTTTATACTCTCCAGATAACACAAATACAAATTTTACCTTTCCCAACACAAAGTAAGATAAAAATTTGGTTATTTTACAGAGTGCAGATATTTTAACTCATCACGTTACCAAACTCTTAAAAAAGCTTGATGTAAAAAAGAAAAGAAGGTACATATTTCTTTTCTTTTAAGATATTTGTACATGATAAAAGTTTAAAAACATATCACTGCCAGTCGAAACTTTTTTTTTTTTTCAAAACTTGACAACACATATTTGTAGTTTGGTGAATAAAGTACAAATGAACTGAAAAGTGACAATTTTGTTACTACATCTGTAGATACCTTCACCAGACTAGAAAAACAATCGTACCAAATTCAAACAATACGACTGCTAGAATTTGGTTATTTACACAGAGACAACTGATATTTTAGTCTATCACGTTACTTAAACTCTAAAAAAGTATATTGTAGAAAATAAAAATGATATCGTAGCATGCAGATAACAAATGAATCAACATGTATATATCAAATAATAATCGCCTTTGGAAGAGAAAAATCAAAATCATTAACAAACTTAATACCCATACCCGTTCTTCATTTAAATGATACCAAATGATGAAAACAAAATGGGTATGAATTTCCAAACTTTGAAAAGCTGATGAATTTCTTGCTTGCTGTGATTATAAATAGTTATTTGAATGTAAACATTTTATTTTTCTTGCGAGTCGAAACTTATTTCAAAACTTTACCACCCGTACATTCTAGTAATGGGGGAATTAAAAACAGAGACCATACCAAATAACGGATTTGTAGTTTTGTGAATAAAGTAAAAATGAAGTGATAAGTGACAATTTGTTACTACATCTGAAGTAGATACCTTCACCAGACTAGAAAAAACAGTCGTACCAAATTCTAACAATACGACTGTTAGAATTTGATTATTTTACAGAGACAAACAGCTGATATTTTAGCCAATCACGTTTCTTAAACTCAAAAAACGTTTGTTGTAGAAAATAAAAAGGTATCGTAGCGTGCAGATAACAAGGAATCAGCATGAATGTATTAAAAAAAAAAAAAATTACAGCCATTGGAAGAGAAAAATCAATAACATTAACAAACTTTATAGCCAGAACCGTTCTTCATTTAAATGATACCAAATGATGAAAACAATATGGGTAGGAATTTAAAAACTTTGAAAAGGTGATGAATTTCTTGTTTGCTGTGATTCCAAAATAGTTATTTGAAGGTAAACATTTTTTTTTTTCTTTACAATTTTCTTTCTTTCTTTCTGAGCTAATATTCATTTGAAATAAGAATACATAATTATTTATTTGTGTTGGAAAGAATATCTAATATAATAATTGTGTTAAAATATATAAATATCCCAACTGTGAAAAAAAAAAGAAAAGAGTCGGGCTGAGAGGACAACAGTCAAAATACAAATTTAAGTAAGACCACAACATTTTTTTTTTCTCCTTGTAAAATTTAATGCCACAAACTAACTAGATTTTTGTTATTTTATTTTATTTATTTGTTTTTTTTTGACTCAGTGAGTTAAAAGTCTTATTTGTTCATGCAAGCCCTCAAATATATCAAGAAACTGCAACTCTTGGAAGCAAAAAAAAAAAAAAAAATCGAGTATTATTTTAATAACCAGAATTTTAGTGCAGAAGATTTCACCTGAAATTACAATACTGCTAGAATTTGGTTATTTTACAGAGCCATTAGATATTTTAAACCAACACGTTACTACACATACACACACACACTATTTTTCACCTAGGTACAACAAGTTGGCGACCGGATAAGAGAGAGATATCTTTAAGATACGACTTAGTGAGAAATCTACAGTGTTGGAAAATAAATTCACATTTTATTTATTCGTTAATTTTGCTCAGTTATTCTGTTAGAATATGTAATTAAACTGATTTTTAAAAGTAAAATACAGAAAATAGCCATTCAATTTGAAAAAAAAAAAAATAATAAATAATTTCACTTGTCAGAATTCCATACCATAACAGCACTCGGAATTCGAAACAGGAAATTACACTTACCCTAAACAAAAAGGCGCATAGACTTTCCCACCAAGCTTAGGAAACATAGCATGAGCAACTGTGGGAAGGAATTAAGCAGAGAACGAACCAATCGGATAGTAATCTAAATTAAATATTCAACTAAGTCTCATATACTTTATATATTTATTAATTCTGCTCAGTTATTCTGTTAGAATATGACCTGTAAAAGTAAAATACAGAAAATAACCAATCAATTTGAAAAAAAAAAAAAATAAATAAATAAAAATTTCACTTGTCTGAATTCCATACTCTAACAGCAATCGGAATTCGAAACCGGAAATAACACTTACCCTAAACAAAACGGCGCATAGACTTTCCACCAAGGTGGGCTCAAATGAATCAAAATATCCGGATGAATTAATTCTTTCCACCCATGGGAAAGAATTAATACAGAGAACCAATCGGATACTAAAGTAAATTAAGTAGTCCACTAGCTTTTCTAGTTATTTACAGAAATATCTTTCAACTACTATGTTTTGTGTTTTGTGTTGTGAATATATGTTAGCCACAGTAACCTATAATGAAAATGTCTTTTCAGATTTGTGTTTGTGTTCTGTGAATATATGTTAATCAACAATTTGGAATATTCAGAAAACCTAGAGAGTACCACGATGTTCCCATTCTGGAAAGAAATGTAAGTTTTTTTTTTTTTCAAAGAAATGTTATGCCAAGAAAAATACCATTTGCATTGGTGATATATGTAAATTCCTATTTCTGCATATTGCATTGTAAATAATATCTATGAAATAAATATGTAAACTTAAAAGAACACTTTTGAAATAACCGTGAATACACACACGATTTGTTTATTTATTTATTTATTAAACTTTAAGATCTTACTTTTAGACAAATCAAAATATCCGGATGAATTATGAATAAAATATTAACTTGATTAGAAATTAATATAGAAGAAAATACAGATGCGGTATGGAAAAAAAAAAAGTATGTGTGTTTGAGTGACATCAGTATATAATTAATTATTCAGAAAAGCTCGAAAGACTGCCGCCATCACGACTTACTCTAAGAATTCCCACCCTTTAACAGAAACAAATACCCCAAATGTATTGGAAAATTAGTACAACCATCTATATAAAAATTAAAAAAAAAAAAAAACCGTATGTTTGAGTGACACCGGTATATAATTAATTATTCAGAAAAATCTAATCACAACAGCCATCACGACATACTCTAAGAATTCCCACAGACGACAATGACGGATGTGTGTCACCCTGGGAAAATTCAAAGATATCTTATCTCAAAACATAGCCCACAATTCCATAGCCAAACCAAAATACCACATAAAGACATAACGTCACGATTCTTATCTCTAAATATCACCCATCACACCACGTGATGTCCCCGACAGACGAGGGCCCCAGCGAAATTCCAAACTCAATAACAACAAACTTTCACGTCACGATTCCTTATCTTATCTTGATCTTCATCTGGTCAGAAGTGTCCACCAATGACAACACGATTACTTATACACACATATATTTCCCTTTCCATTCAAAACAATAACGTCACTTATTTAAAAATGACGACATTTATTTACAAATAACAAATGACGTCACTGATATTCATCTGACAACAACCAAACATTCCACACCCATGAAGCCACGCACACCGGAAGCATTTGGTTTAAACTGTCCCACCAATCACAACACGAATCCTTATCTCTACCATCACCCATAATCCCATACGCGAACCAAAACACAAGAGCTGAAGCCAGTGACACATATGCCCACAGGGAAATTCCAAACATTCCAGACCCATGAAGCCATGCATACAATGACGTCATCAACCAACCACGTCACGATTCCTTATCTTATCTTGATCTTGATCTGGTCACTAGTGGCTCCCCTACTACTTGCATCATACCAGCTATGACATATGGTGCAGAAACTTCAAGCATCACAAGAAGACTACAAAATAAATTAGAAGTTGCACAGAGAAACATGCAAAGATCAATGATATATATATATATATAAAGAATGGATAAAGTACAAAACATAAATATCAAGGGAAAAAACAGAATTAAAAGACATCATTAAAGAAATAAAAATTCAAAAATGGAGATGGGCAGGACACATCGCAAGACAGGGAGACGACCACTGGACAAACATTTCTACAGAATGGCAAGTACAGGAAGGTTCAAGAAGACCTGGCAGACCATCAGCAAGGTAAAGATGAACTACATCATTCAATTGGAAACGACTGAAGCTTATGGGCGAGAAACAGAGAAATGTGGAAAGATAGGGAGGAGATCATCGTCCAATAGTGGTTGGATAAGGATTGATTATGAGGTGATATTACCCGAAAGTGAAAGTGATTTTAAGTACATCTTTGGCAAGGTGGGAAATAATATCAATTGGACCAGAAGAGTAGTAAGTATCCAGAAGACTGGTAAGTGAAACGTGATGTATCTTCGTCATCTATACGAGAATTGGAGGGGAATAAAGACTGAAACGAAGAGTTCAGCCCCTTCGTTTTTCAGTCTTATGTGTGTGTGTGTGTGTGTGTGTGTGTGTGTGTGTGTGTGTGTGTGTGTGTGTGTGTGTGTGTGTGTGTGTGTGTGTGTGTGTGTGTGTGTGTGTGTGTGTGTGTGTGTGTGTGTGTGTGTGTGTGTGTGTTAAGGCTTCAGATGAAAAACCATGATTTGGCTGTGGTGCAAGCCTATGCACCTAATCTGGAGTCAGAATACTCTGCCTTCCTAGAGGAAGTGGATGCTGCTTTTGACAGAGTGGCAGACATGGAATCAGTCCTGCTAATGGGTGACTTCAATGCACATGTTGGAACAGATGACCAGACATGGAGGGGTGTGGTTGGGAGGAACGGCGCCCATGACCTTAACGCAAATGGGTTGAAAGTCTTGGACTTCTGCTGTACTAACAGCATGTCCATAATGAATACCTTCTTCCAGTACCGAGAAGTCCATAAGTATACCTGGTATAGGGATATACTAGAAGAAAGATCTCTGATTGACTTCTTTATAGTCTCAGCAGACCTATTTTCCTCAATGTTGGAAGTTCGTGTGAGAAGAGGGGCAGAACTAACTGTCAACTGATCACCACCTTGTTGTGTGCACTCTACGGCTTCAGAAACCAGATACTACCATCAACGCTGGTAGGCCTAAGCAGCTATACCGCGTGAAATGGGAGACATTGGAAAATTAGGCTGTGAGGAAGAATTTTGCAGATGACATTTCCTCCAGGTTCAAAGAGATTCCCTAGCATACTGCAGATGTTGAGGAGGAGTGGGAGCTGTTCAGAACAGCTGTCACTGCCTCTGAACTCTCATGTTGTGGCAGAAAGCGGCTTGGCGTGGCAACGGGCAGTGAGAAAAGGACACCTTGGTGGAACCAAGAAGTCCAAAAAACTGTCCTGGCAAAAAAGGAGTTCTACCTAACATGGCTTAGGGTCAGGCCACCTGAGATGCGTTTGCGGTATGCTGAGGCACGAAAAGCTGCTGCTGAGGCAGTAAAGACAGCAAAGCAGAAGGCTTGGGAATCCTTTGGAGAAAGATGAGACTCATCCTATGCAAATGCAAACAAAGTATTCTGGCAGCCCATCCGCCGCCTTCGAGGGAGGAAATCGTGCACAGCAAGGGAAATTAAGGCCTATGATGGTGCACTTTTAACAACCGAGAAGGATATCCTCCACAGATGGAGGGAATACGTTGAGAGCCTTCTTAACCCTGGTGGCCCAGCAGTTGTGCACATCCAAGAGGTGCAGATCGGGGAAATGACTAGTCTCACAGCAGAGGAGGTCCATTTAGCAATAAAATCGCTAAAGTCGGGCAAGGCTGCTGGCGAAGATGAAATTCGTCCTCGAAATGCTAAAAGCCTTAAATCGAGACGGTGTTCTCTGGCTGACTCGAGTGTGTCAGGCTGCTTGGATATCTGGGCAAGCACCAAAGCAATGGCAGACAGGCATAATAATACCAGTCTTCAAGAAGGGAGACCAGAAGGATTGCAGTAACTATCGTGGCATCTCTCTGCTCAGCCTGCCTGGGAAAGTGTATGCTAAGTGCTTGGAAAGACGGTGCAGGAGCATAGTTGAGTCAAAGTTCCAGGAAGAACAATGTGGCTTTCGTCCTGGCAGAAGCACAACTGACCAAATCTTCACTTTAATGCAAGTCTTTGAGAAATCTTGGGAATATGCCAAGGATGTCTACACATGTTTTGTGGACTTGGAGAAGGCATATGACCGGGTTCCTCGGGATAAGCTTTGGCAAGTAGCACAGGAGTATGGGGTGGATGGCCAACTATTAGCTGCCATCAAGTCCCTGTATGAATGCCCAGAGTTTTGTGTCAGGGTAAACAGCACAAAGTCTGAACCTTTCACAGTTTCCGTTGGCCTCCGCCAAGGGTGTGTTCTGTCACCCCCTCCTTTTCATAATATTTATGGACTGGATTGATAGGCATAGCCGAGGCAGTGAGTGTGTCAGAATTGGAAAATGTAGCATTGGACGACTGCTTTTTGCAGATGACCTAGTTCTGCTTAGCTCTACCACACATGACATCCAGCGGATCCATCCGCTGGATGTTTGCAGCTGTTTGTGCAGACGCCGGAATGAAGATCAGTGTGGCCAAAATTGAAACATTTGTGGTCTCACGACAACCATCCCAGTGCACTCTAAATGTAAGTGGAGTCCCAATGAGGCAGGTGGAGAAGTTTAAATACGGTCTATATTCACGAATGATGGAAAATGGGATGTAGAGCTAGATACTCGAATTGGCTTAGCAAGCTCAATATTACGGGAGCTTGGCCGTTCGGTAGTATTGAAGTGGGAGTTAAGCAAGAAAGCAAAGCTGGCTGTCTTCAATACAGCCTATGTCCCCATCCTCACCTATGGTCATGAGAGTTGGGTAATAACCGAAAGAATGCGGACACGAATTCAAGCGGCTGAAATGAGGTTACTTGGAGGGGGTTGCAGGGCTGACAAGAATCATCTTTCATCAGGACAATGCACCTGCCCACATAGGTGTTTTGGCAATGGGAAAATTAAGGGATCTGCACTATGAATTATTGGAACATCCGCCCTATTTCCCAGATTTGGCTCCCTCTGACTTCTATCTCTTCTCAAAATTAAAACTCTTCCTCGCTGGTAAGCGGTTTTCTTCGAATCAAGAGGTGATTGCAGCTGTAGAGGGGTATTTTGCAGATCTTGCTGAGAACCACTACAGAGACGGGATAATGGCGCTGGAGCATCGCGGGAATAAATGGAGATTATGATGAAAATTAAAAATAATTTTGAAATTATAAATTCGTTTTTTCATTTTTAGGTTTTTTAGATATTTTTTATTAGACTTTTTTGTTTTTTTGTAATATATATATATATATATATATATATTTCTTCAAGGCCCACCTTTCCTAATTGGGTTGTGGGGGCAACAGCTGCAAGAGGAACTTCCATTGGTCACGATCCTCTGCCACCAAGCTCAGGTGTTCTGGTTGGATTCCCAAACGTGTCCTCCCAAGGGTTTGGATATACAATCTATCCAGCGAGTCATTGGCCTTCCACGTGGCCTCCTATCCTCTGGCTTGGCAAAGAGGGCCTGCTGAGGGAGCCTCTCTTGTGGCATTCTGACCAGGTGCACGTACCAACGTAACTGTGGTCTCTCAACACGGAGAAGCAGCGGTTGAGTATTGAGGGCTTCCCGAATTGCAGAGCTTCTGACTCTGTCGAGTCTTGTCAGCCCTGCAACCCTGCAACAAAATTCGTGAGAAAAGATCCGGTGTGCAGATCCCTTAATTTTCCCATTGCCAAAACACCTATGTGGGCAGGTGCATTGTCCTGATGAAAGATGATTTCTATCTTCTGCAAACCGGGTCTTTTCTCACGAATTTTTTTGTCCAGTCTGGTTAAAAGATTGGAATAATATTCCGTGGTTACTGTGTTACCTTTTCAAGATAATTAATAAACAAAATACAGCATCCCAAAACACCGATGCCATGACCTTCCTGCTGATGGAACCGACTTTGTCTTCTTTGGCGTTGAACAACCGTCTTCTGTCCACTGTTTTGACTGCTGTTTGGATTCTGGTGTGTGATGGTGAATCCAAGTCTCATCCATAGTAAGAAATCGACGCACAAAATCAGTTTTTATTCTTGTGAAAACGCTCCAAGCACTGTTCAGAGATTTTCACGCGAGTGCGTTTTTTATCTGCTGTGAGCAAGAACGTACCCATCTTGCGCAAAGCCTTTTCACATGCAATTCTTCATGAAAAATACAGCGTGTAAGAAAAACAGGTGTATATCCTATATATTCTTTTGAAATGTCTATAGTCTCAAAAATTTCACGCACTCTTACTCGCTGGTCATCCAATACCATATCGTACATTTGTTCAATGATTTCTGGTATTACACTTTTTGGACGCCCTTCATGTGGATCATCTTCAAGGGTGGTACAGCCACGTTTAAACTCTGCAGCCTATTTCTTAATTGTCGAAAACGAAAGAGAAGAGGGCCCATAAACTTTTGTGCAGTTCGAATGAATTTCTTTTGGCGTTAAACCTTCTTTTACAAAGAATTTTATAACAGCACGATACTCAATTTTATCCATTTCAAGGAATATAGACAACACTTTTGCTTCAGATAGCTGTATAAAACAAACTACTTGGTAGAATGACTTGCAATTTCACATGGATGCTTATGACAGATATACCAACTTAGAAAAAAAAAACTTGCCGATAGTGGTGCCATCTATGATCAAGGCCGAGAACTTTTCAGACCACCCTCGTGTGTGTGTGTGTGTGTGTGTGTGTGTGTGTGTGTGTGTGTGTGTGTGTGTGTGTGTGTGTGTGTGTGTGTGTGTGTGTGTGTGTGTGTGTGTGTGTGTGTGTGTGTGTGTGTGTGTGTGCGTACAGCATATATTGCAGATGTTCACAGGCCCAAAGGGTGGTGAGAAACTGAGATCAATAATGACTGGCGATCTTGGATGGAAGGTTCTCATTCCAGCAAGGATTATTTCGCTTATTCGGTAACAGCAAGTGTTTACGTTGGGAGATTGGAAATAGTAATTAGACCACGGTAAGGTTTAGAAATCTGATGCCATTTCATTTAGTAGCAATGTAGCAATGAACATAATACCGAAAAGGCTTTGTGAAAATAATATTCCATAGAAAAGGAAACCTGGAACATGGTTATGTTACAAATAGGAGAGATGACATTTAGAGTATACCAGTATTATTTGGATGTAGAAGATCGAGAAAAGGTGCAGAGTGTTGAAAGGATGGCCAGGGTTACTGAATACTTTGGATCTAGATTTAGGCACATAGATGAATTTCATCATCTGATGTTGTCAGACCATCATCCTTTTTGGAGGCCTGAAATGGCTTGAAACAGTTCCATGTTTGGTCTCAAGAGCAGGTTTATAGATTATCTAAACTTTACCTAACTCACAG
Organism: Typopeltis vanoorti; assembly: GCF_054136105.1. Classification (NCBI taxonomy): domain Eukaryota; kingdom Metazoa; phylum Arthropoda; class Arachnida; order Uropygi; family Thelyphonidae; genus Typopeltis; species Typopeltis vanoorti. The sequence goes on along the minus strand of NC_143563.1, from coordinate 80,900,373 downwards.
TAATAATGCACGACAGGTCTAAAACTTTTCGTGAATGGGATGTACATTAAAAACTACTCAGCATGTTTTTCGGTTCAATTAATGGAGTAATGGAAAGGAAGCCAGTTTGAGTTTTGAAAACTGAAGTTGCCAAGAAAGATGACACCATTATTTAGTAATTATACTACAGCAAATCCAGCTGATTAAATAAATAATCATAGGTTGGATATATTATCAGAATTTTAAGAGCAATAAAGTCAGAAAAAGAACGAAAGAAGGTGTTGTAAGGAAGGTTTAAGCCAGTGCGGATCATAAATAGGTATTTTATGTTTGATATTTTCTGCAAAACAGTAATTCAGTCCTATAAGAAAGGCTAACTCACGCTCAGGCTGAAAAGCTCTTATAAACATTCTCGCTTGTGCTCTAGATGGAATTTGAACTCAGATATTTCCAAAGGAAGGGCGAATGTCTCGCTATCCTGACTGAGTATACTACGAAGGCGCTACGCTAATCTTATACAGTGAGTTAGTGTGAAAGTACGTACCTGCGTCCTTGAAAAATCTGTTGGTAATCCAGGTGTGTACCGCGGTCCAGTAGGACCTCTATAATAAACAGACTTTATCCCTATATAAGCAATTTAAAAGAAAGAGGTTGCTTGTGCACAGGTAAACGCTATTTTCGGTAATGAACATACTGTGAACATTGTTTTTGTGAGGAAACCTCGTCAATTACTCAAAGGTCCTATATGTGTAGAACATGTAGGGCCTTTGAGGGATGCCCATATCGCAGTCAACTCTATAGAAGTTATTATACATTCGACTGAAAAAAGTGTTATTAGTTGAAATCCACTACATGAAATATAATTAAAGCAGATTCAACTGCTGTTCTGAAGTTATGACGAAGTTAGAAGGTGATGAAAATTTTGCTGATGACAATGTTTCTTTTGAAGACGATGCTTTTCATTAGCACGAATAGTTATGGTTACTCAGTTAATCACAATGAGGATCCAAGGCTCTGAAATCCAAAAGCAATAATTTAATATACTGGGAGAGTATGAAAATGAATGTGTGTTATGTACCTAAGTATGCAGCATTCTTTTTTTTTTCTGAAAAAATATCAACAAACTTGTCGGATCAGCATTAGCTCCAGATATTTTGCTGCAGCAACTCAAATTGAAAAAAAAAGGCATAATGTGATGAAGACATATTTCTGTTACAACAAAACGAATTACTCTACCTCTTCTTCTCCTATTCTATCGCTACCATTAAGTAAATAACTTTCACAATGAAAAGACACAGATCGGTGGAGTGGTTATGGTAAACTTGAGCAGTGGATCCTCACGTTTATGAGATCGTACTCCATTACATCATCATCGTTAGGCTGATGATTTGGGGAGGGATTATGATAATGATTCCGTTTATATTCTGCCAGTGTCAGCTAATTTTGGACAAAGAATGAGGCTAGGTACTGATTCACTCGATATGCGAAGTTCATGCGTGTGAGAAGATAGCACTTATCATGACTCCTGAAAAGTAATCAACGGTAACGAAAACTTAACTGTTCTGAGCAATAGTGAAAGTTTCGCTTTGTAAGCTTTTTTATGGTGTTTGTTTGAATGTGTGAAATAATTTATGAATCTGTATATTACAGTATAAAAATATTTTGGTGTGGGTAAGATATCACTTATGATGATGACATCTGCAGTACTCAAGACGATAACAGCAATCGCTCAAAGATAAAACTTTGGGAGTTCTTAATGGTATAAGTTTCACTTCTCTAAGTTTTTCGGTTTTCTGTTATTATAATAAATGTTTCGAAGCGTAAATATCGTTTGTAGATAACCCCTACAAAAACATAAATCCGGCTTCGAGCATTTGTATATAGAGTTCATTTACTTAATATACAGAAGGAATTGAGGAATTTGTGGAGTTCTTTCCCGTTGCTACCCTATGTGGAAAGGTAAAATTAAAATAAATAAATAAATAAATCCTCTAACTCCGTTTATTAGGAGGAATAAAAGGGGAACAAAGGCGTTATTCCCAGAGCACTCAGTTTTTACTCTTAGCAGTTACTGGAAGCGGACCCAAAGCTATAAATAAATTATTTCACAGGCATCTGGGAACGAGAACAGACTGCCGCAATATCGTAATTATTTCAGACTAATTAATTCAGTAACTAATTCAGACAATTATGTTATTGTCTGAATTAGTGATCGATTTTCTTTAGTTGTGGGATTAACCTCCCCAATTTGAGTGAGAAAAACACTCGGAAATTCGGGATTGTGCCGAAGATTAGCACAATCCCGAATTTCCACAGTCATATATTTATTTTATAAAGTAATATAAAGTAATTTTTAAATAATTAATTTAAGTAATTTATAAAGTAATATACTTTATAAAGAATTACAGAATGCCATAGATAAAACAAATAAAACTGACTATTTACTGCTAGCAGGAGATTTAAATGCCAGAATAGGAAACAAAAAATACAAAACAAACATAGGTAAATTTGGCGACGGTACATGTAATCAAAATGGTCGCAGATTGCGCGATTTTGTCATTTATAATAATATGAGAATAATGAATTCAATGTTTAAACACAAGGAAATACATAAATATACTTGGTCAGCCAGAGGATACAAATCAGTAATTGACTACGTTATCACAAATTTTAAATTAGCGGAGTTAATTTTAGACGTAAGAGCATATCGAGGCTTTGAATTAAACTCTGATCATTATATGGTATCAGCAAAAATTCGTTTTAAACCAAAGTGGCTAAAAACACATAGAATTGAAAATTCTTACCAGCCAAACTACAAAATTTCTTCATTACATGATCCTGAAGTTAGACTACAATATCAAAAATGCACAAACTTAAAAACAGAAACCACACATGAATCAAGTGAAATAGAAGATGAATGGGAAAATTTGAAACAAATTCTCACAAAAGCAGCAACAGAAACCTTAGGAATAAAGCACAAATGGATTAGAAAAAGAGGACTACGAGACTGGAACAAAGAAATAGAAAATATAATAAAAACCAAAAAGGACAGTTACCAGAAATGGCTAAATTCCAAAACAATAGAAGCAGAAATAGAGTATAAAAGAAATAGTGCAATTGCAAAACGAGAAGTAAGGAAAAAACATAGAGAAAGATGGAACAATTTTGTAACAGAACTAGAAAAGGATTTATTTAAGCCACAACCCAAAACCTATAAAGTAATAAAATACATGAATAAAGAAATAAAAGAAAAGATAAAAATACAAACAATAGATTTAGAAAAATGGGTGGCCTATTTCCAAAATCTCTGGATAGATGAGAACAATGAATTAAAATTTTATAAGACAAAGAATGACCAAATAGAAAATATCACAATGTTAGAACTGAAAAATATAATAAAGAAGATGAAAAATAGGAAAACGCCAGGAGAAGACAATATAAATATAGAACTATACAAAAATGCAGGTGAAAAATTTAATGAAAGACTTTTGAAATTTTTTAATATGGTTTGAATGTCCGAAAAAAACCCTAACTCTTGGAAAAAAGCACTGGTCATCCCAATCTATAAAAATGGAAATAAAGACAATTGCAATAATTATAGGGGAATTAGCCTGCTGAATACAGGATATAAAATATATGCAGGAATATTAAAAGAGAAATTAAGCAGCATTGTAGAAAACAAATTACTTTAAAATTATTAATAGAAAAGAGAAGAGAATTTCAAAAAGAAACACATGTGGCGTTTATTGATTATGAAAAAGCGTTTGACAAAATTAGTCGACAAAAATTGTTTAAAATATTAACCGATTTAAACATACCAAACCAACTTTTACAATCTATTCAAGAAATATATACAGGAAATAAAATAGCAGTTAAATTAGAACACACCTCAGAATGGAAAGATATATCAAGAGGAGTACGACAAGGATGTACCCTCTCACCTTTGCTTTTCAATATATATATAAATGAAATATTAACAATCTGGAAACAGCATAACTCATTTGGTATACAAATGCCCCCACAAATGAAGATAGATACACTACTATTTGCAGATGATCAAATAGTATTAGCTATATCAGAAGATGACTTACAAAGATCATTAAAATCATTAAATGATATCTCAAAGCAATATAATATGACAATATCCAAAGAAAAAACAAAAATAATGGCATTCAAAGGAGAAAACCCAATAAGAAGTAAAATAGTGATAGTAATAAAATACTAGAACAAGTAAACACTTTCAGATACTTGGGATGTGATCTATCATACGAAGAAGAAAAAGACATAGACACTAAAATATCAAACTTTGTCAAAGTAAATGGCATAATAAATAGTATATTTAAGCCATCCCTGGTACAAAAACACACTAGAATCAGACTATATAATGTCTTGTCAAAACCAACTCTACTATACGGAAGCGAAACATGGACCATGAAAAGGAAAGATGAAAAACGAATTCAAACAGCAGAAATGAAGTTCCTCAGAAAAACAGCTGGATATACCAAGTGGGACCACAAAACAAATGAAGAAATCTTACAATCCCTGAAAATCAAACCAATTAATTACTACATAAGACAGTATAAACAAAAATGGCTAGAACATTTAAATCGAATGGACAACAGCAGACTACCAAAAATATTATACAGATACAAAATAAGTGGAAAAAGAATAATCAGAAGACCAAGAAAGAGATGGCATGAGACCGGAACAGGCCACATGGCCTATATTCCATGATAGGAAGAAGAAGAAGACCCTTCTACAACAATTACTGCTACTACTACTACTACTACTAATAATAATAATAATAATAATAATTTACTATTGATACGATATTGATGTTATGAAATAAATAATTAAATTCTTTTTAAATTAAACTTGCCAATAAATTATATTCTTGTTTATTCCTTTTTCCAAGTGTAAGCACTTAATCACGAATAAGCTATATAATGCAAAGCATGCATCCTTTCGGACATGTATTATACATTCTGGAAAGCGTTACTATGTAGATCGGTTTTGACCTTTATCTCATCAGTGGGAGTGAGACCCATAAGAGATACCAAGGTTGAATTAAAGCAGAAGTCACATATTTCCCATATACAAGTAGTAAAAAGGTGTATCACCTTATTATTAAAATTCTCTGGATTAAGGAGAGATGTAAAACGTTTTTTCACTTGATTACAGATTAAAAAGTTACAATTTTTGTACTTCAACTATTTTTTTAGAACGACTGTTATTTTGTTTTCAGTGGATGTTAAATTAGAAATATCCTTTTCCTATTAAACCTTTATTTTGCCGATTTATGTAAAAATGTATTTGTTTTATTTTTTGTCACGAAAACTAACCGAAGCTTAACTGTTATAATCGAAGGGGAAAAAATACGATGCCAATAAATTTAGAAACGAGCGTGTTCGTTTCTTGTGGGCGTGTCACAGATAGAAGGAAACAATTTTCTTGTCATGATGTATATACATAGGTGTGCCGTTATGTAAAGTTAAACAATTACGCAGCGGACTTGTAATTATATTTAGTTCTCTCCTCGTGCTTTTTTACTGAAACATGATGAATAAAATTAATATATATTAGCAGTGCAATCCAAATACACCATACTTATTTTACAAATATACTATTTTTTTAACACATGCAGGTATCTGAATGTTTACAACAGCTCAGAACGTTTCGAGCCAAAATAGAATTTAATCATTAGGAAACTAAAAGACTGATAAACATCTCTGTATAACCCATTTACCTTTCCTTAGCACACTTTGTCTGGGGTTAACGTACTATATTTTCTTGTCATCTTGCATATTGTTTAACTTATTTTATTATTTCTTCCTTAAATTATTTTTTCTTCCCTGAAATGCGGTGTTCAAACATTTCCTGAATTGTTTACCACACCTAGAATTAGCGTAATTAAGATGTCTGAAGGAGCAATATTTTTATCAATAAACAAAATAAAATCCATTGGTATAAAAGATATCGTTATTAAGAAGGATATAGTAATTCGAAGTGATCATCAGTGCTTTCCCAAATGAACATTTCCATAGTTTGGTTAACACAAACTTTGTGCATTCCGTATTTTAAATGATATTTTTTATTCTGTGACATTTATTCTTCGACAGGAAGGACTCTGGTTTAAATGACACACGACAGGAGTACACAGTCTCATGGAGGTGTCAGGGTTTTCCATTCGCAAAACAGGCATATCGGCCGTAGAACATCCGCAATTAATTAACTAGCTTTCTTATCAATTTCGACAGTTAATGTCAATGTCCAGTTTTACAGAACGCAGTCCTTTCTTCCATGTGGAAAGAATACTTGAATAACGAAATAAAAGCTAACGCTAACCAATTTCAAGCACTTCAGAATTTAAGGAAGTATCAAACCTCATCATCAACATTTAACACGTGAGTGACACATAAACAGAAAAACAGGAAAGTACAACCAATTCGTTCGCCTGTTTATGTGTCGTCCCTCACGTGTTAAATGAATCATTGCTTTCCTTGTCTCATTTACATAGGCTTCATAGTATTTCATGTTTAATGAAGAGAGCATTCAAAACACCACCAGAAAATGTAATATTTAACAGAGTATATGCCATTTTACCTTACTTCCGTATACAGAGTATGTACACATGAAAAGATGTAAACAGAATTAAGAAATAATAATAAACACTTTGTTGATTGTTCTAGGGCTTATCTTATTGGTAGTAGCGTGGTGTTCAGTCTTGTACTGTGCAGTGAATCCTGGATTTTATCAGTATAGCATAGCTTATTCGATCGAAAGAAGTGGTACATCTCGAAAAAGAAAAAAAAAGCTAGAATTTTTGTTTTGGGGCGATTTTTTTATTTTAATAATAATCACCACTAATTCATTATTATTATTATTATTATTATTATTATTATTATTATTATTATTAGTCGTACACACGATATTAGCCATCTTCCTCTAAAAAAAGTAAAATCTTCAAATACGCAGACGACACGGCCATAGTATCCATTCACAAAAACGCAAATACCGCTTACAAAAATATGAAACACGACATCAATCAAATCACTAACTGGCTAACTGAAAACATATATATAAAATCCTGAAAAAACAAAGCTAATGATATTCAAAAAACCCCAGACCTTAGCCACAGAAATTAAATATCTTACTATCCAACATCCATCCTCCTATACAAAGCGCTGATCCTAAAACCACAACCATTACACAGGTGAAAACAACACGTTATCCCGAACTTCACTTCGATGCTGATCAAAGTTGGAATAGCCATACAAATTATCTACACAACAAACTCAGGATAACACTAGGCAAGCTATATCGATTAAAAGACATTGCTCCGACATACACAAAAATACTAATCTATAAAGCATTATGTGAAACATTTTAAGATATGCAATTACTTCATACGCAAACTTAACAGATTACAATCGTTGCAAAATAAAATGGTAAAACTGATATTCTGGGAACAAAGAGAACAGCTCACACATATATGGGCAGCTAGGAGAGAATACAAATTTAAGGTGAAACACTTATGCCACCACACAGCTATGCTAAAACACTACTTTAGTTTAGTTCAACTTACAGAGTAACCAGAACAACATATCACATAATAAGACCATAGTCAACAAAATACATAACATATAAGTATAATAATCACTATGCAAAAGCCACCAGAAACTTCTACATACCTGACATGATAAACTGCCGTTCGACAACAGAAACCTAGGAACATACAGAGAGCTGAAACAGGCGCTATATAAATATTATAGCGAGACTGAAAATTAGAAGGAAATTACTCTCTCTCTCTCTCTCTCTCTCTCACACACACACACACACACACACACACACACACACACACACACACACACACAAACCTATAAGAAACCCCTCTCAAACACCATTACAAGGACACAAACACGGCATACCCATATATATATATATATATATATGTTTATTGATTTAATTTAAATGACTAAAATACCGAGAATAATAAAAAATAAAGTTTTATGGGGACACTACTAGTTTCGTTGGTAAGCCAACTTCTTCAGGTGTCAAAGTACAAAGAATTATACACAATAATCCATAGAAACATTACATAATAACAACAGCAGATATACTAGAAATTATAGTACAGTTTAAATAGGAGTCCGCGCTACAGTTCCAGCTGTATGTTTATGCGTGCGTGTGATATCTCGAGAACGCCAGCACTGAACAGCAGAGCTGTGCGAATCAGGTAAACTATAGCTAAGCCTAAAGGGTAATTTCTTTAGACTCAAGACTACGTCTTTCAAGTTCATCATAACATTTGTGAATATGAAAAGTTTGAGACCAGTCTATTTGATGTTGGAGGCCTTCAACAGAGTTTATAGAGAACAAGACGTGGCTGGCGAGAGCGCTGTCTGGGATTCTGTTATAGGATATAACTCTGTTGTGCTCTTCAACACGGAGAAGGATAGATTTATCAGCCTGTCCGTAGTAAGGTTTTCCGCAATTATATATAATCTTGTATACTCCTGGGAACTGAAGATGGTGATGTTTTTCTTTAAAAAAGTTTTTCTTTTTCCCTGGAGTATACAAGATTATATGTAATTACGAAAACCTTACTACGGACAGACTGATAAATCTATCCTTCTCCGTGTTGAAGAGCACAAAAGATATATATCCTATAATAGAATCCGAGCCAGCACTCCCGCCAGCCACGTCTTGATCTCTATAAACTCTGTTGAAGGCCGCCAATATCAAATAGACTGGTCTCAAACTTCTAATATTCACAAATGTTATGATGAACTTGAAAGACGTATTCTTGAGTCTAAAGAAATTACCCTCGATTCAACCCCCATGAATAACAGCCTTAGCTATAGTTTACCTGATTCTCACAGCTCTGCTGTCCAGTGCTGGCGTTCTCGAGATATCACATGCACCCATAAACACATACAGCTGGAACTGTAGCGCAGACTCCTATTTAAACTGTACTACAGTTTCTAGTAGATCTGTTGTTGTTATTATATAATGCTTCTGTCGGATTATTGTGTATAATTCTTTGTATTTTGAAACCTGAAGAAGTTGGTTTACCAACGAAACTAGTAGTGTCCCCATTAAACCTTATTCTTTATTATTCTCGGTGTTTTAGTGATTTAAATTAAATTAATAAACATGTCGTTTAACCAAGTAAATCTTGTAATAAATTATTCCAATTATTAAAAAAATATCTAAATAATGAGTTTACATTGTATGTTTGTGAGAAATAGGAAATATAATACTTTATTGCACATGTGTAAATACTGTCGTATAATCACTCTTTCTCAAACTTTGAAAGAAAAAAATAGTAAACTACATGTAATACTATATACATGTAACATGTAATATTATATAACTTGTGTACCTCTGAAATATATAATTGTAAATTATTACTGTGATTGTTATTTTAAAATATAGCAAAAAAACTATGTTATCATCATTATTATTGAAATCTCATTATATGAAGCACTTAGTGCTGAACCTTGTAAAATAATATACTGAATGCTACTCAAGATAATCATCGTATATATGTAAATATTTGAGAGATCAATAAAAAAAAAAAATTAAAAAAAAAAAATAAAAAAAAAAAAAAATAATAATAATAATAATAATAATAATTATTATTATTATTATTATTATTATTATTATTATTATTATTATTATATAACATTTTGTACTAAACCGAAAATATATGTAAATAGCCTGTATGATAATGATAACACTTTGCTAAACTTAAAAAAAAGGAAATATATGTATGTATATGTATATGTATATGTATATGTATATGTATATGTATATGTATATGTATATGTATGTTATGTTTTCCTTAAAGCATATAAATTTAGGAAAGATAGCATGGAATTTGCAACGTTTTAAGAAGACCAACCTGCTAATGTTTAGTCCAATCCTCTTTAGTGTCGTGTCTTTTAACCCTCAATGTTTAGTGTTTTTTGTTTTATAATGTCACCTGAAGAAGGCTGTTACAGGCCGAAACTAGTAGTGTGTTTATATTAAAACCTTTTTAATTAAATCTCGGTTCTAGTCATTCAATTTTTTTTCATAAAACTATGTATGTTAACCGAGTCAATGATCATTCTGTCATCTATGACCTTCATGACGAGGCTTCTATTATCAATAATAAAAGAAACTTCAACAAGACACTAAAGAGGATTGGACTAAACATTAACAGGTTGGTCTTCTTAAAACTTTGCAAATTCCATGCTATCTTTCCTAAATTTATATGCTTTAAGGAAAACATAACAACTGAACGTGCGAAGAGAATCTATCATAAAACTAAATTAGACCTACTGTCTGAAAGAATATCGGATACTAAACGCACTCTCGCTTTTCTTTTCAATAAAAAAAGAACCATAGCTGAAATACTGGAAGAATCTCTACATAATGAAAGTTGGCATACCTTTAATACATACTGTGAATCTCAAGCAGCCAGAATACAATATAATAACAAAGTAAATCTTATAAGAAAATTTGAAACGTTAAAGAGATTGCAAAATAATAGGAACTCAAAACCACACATCAATATTGACAAAGTCGTTATCAACAAATCCTCCTATATACTTTCAGATGTAGAACAAAGCATCCTTAGTAAAGGTCTAAACTTCATTCCTTCACCAAAATTAATACCAAAGGAGACACTACTTACAAAAATAGAAAAAGCTGCTTCTTCTCTCCCTCCACAAGATGCAAACCTTCTACGTATTGAATCAATCTTTATTATCAATAACGCAAAACCACCTGCAGACAACATTACTTCAACTGAACGCAAAGCTATTAAAAATTTAAAAAACAACAGAGATATAATCATCCTCCCTGCAGATAAAGGAAATGCAACAGTCATCCTGAACTCCGAAGATTACAAGAATAAAATGATCGAATTACTACATAATGATACCTACTCAATACTTGAGAGAGATCCAACTCGTGAACTTCAAAATCGTACAAACAACTTATTAAAAACAACAACTGAATTATCCAGAAACGTCCGTTTATCTCTACGCTCTCTCCATCCGTTAATTCCTCGCATATATGGTGTTCCTAAAATCCATAAAGAGAACACCCCATTACGCCCAATTGTAGAAGGCATCGATTCTCCTACATACAATCTTTCAAAATACCTTGCCAAATACCTCAAAAGTTTTTCAGGGAAATCACCTTCCTTTATCAAGAACACTACAGAATTTGTTACATACATCAAGGATATTACAGTTGATGAAAATGACATCATGGCTAGCTTGGACATAACTTCCTTGTTCACTAATGTCCCAACAGATGAAGTCCTAACATTACTCAAGGACAAGTTATCCAAAAAAATGTTAGCCTTGCTTACACATTGCATCAGCTCCGGTTACTTCAAATTTCAAGATAATATATACAAACAAAATCATGGATTGGCTATGGGTAATCCTTTATCTCCTGTTCTTGCAAATATTTACTTAGAAGATTTTGAAACCAAGGCTATCTCTTCCTTTATTTTAACACCTAAAGTTTGGAAACGTTATGTGGATGATGTCTTCATTGTTTGGAGCCATGGACATGAATCCCTTATGGTTTTCCTCGAACATCTCAATAGCCGACATCAAAGTATTAAGTTTACTGCTGAGCTTGAAACGGATAATTCCTTGCCTTTTCTTGATGTCAAACTGACTCGCTCTTCTGCTGGTAAACTAAAAATATCGATATATAGAAAACCCACACATACCAACAGATATCTGCACAGTCAATCCCATCATTTCCCTCCTCATAAGCTTGGAATAATTTCCACCTTGGGACATAGAGCCCGTTCTCTTCTTGATGATCCAAATGAACTGCTTACAGAAATAAACCATCTGAAAACTTCTTTCGAAGTTAATGGATATTCCAAGAAAATCATTAACAAATTCCTTCTTAATCCTCCCAGACATCACTCAGAAGAAACAAATAGATTCAAAAGCAATATATCTATTCCTTACATAAGTACTGTTTCACATAAATTAGCAAAAGTTCTAAAAAAATACAATATCAGAACCTTGTTCACTCCACTTCCAAAGATCCGTTCCTTAATTAGCCACCCAAAACCTTGCCATCATCAACTCAAATACCCTGGCGTATATAAAATATTATGTGACTGCGATATTCCTTATTTCGGTCAGACAGACAAATCTGTAGAAATGCGTATGGAAGAACACATGAGAGACATTACTTACAAGAGACAGCGAGCAAGTGCATTATCAAGTCATATCCTCTTCTCGGCTAATCCTAATGATGATAACCAAAGTCACAAAGTCTGCTGGGAAAAATCTACAAACATCTTCAGTTGCAGTGACGAAATAGAGAGAAAAATTGTGGAATCGAGAGAAATCATCTTCAATCCTGTTCATCTAAATAACAACTTAAGCTACAACCTCCCAGATAGTCATTCAGCTGTAATCATGTATTGGCGTTCACGTGATGCAGCAAGCACGCACTCTCCCAACAATGCAACAAATGAAAGAACAGCTTCAAATACAACTACAACGTTTTAATGCTAATTATGTATAAAGACTGTCTATGTTGTTCATAGTCTTTTAACCCTCAATGTTTAGTGTTTTTTGTTTTATAATGTCACCTGAAGAAGGCTGTTACAGGCCGAAACTAGTAGTGTGTTTATATTAAAACCTTTTTAATTAAATCTCGGTTCTAGTCATTCATATATATTTATATTCATATATATATTTATATATATATATATATATATATATATATATATATATATATATAAGTATTTTACCAGAACAAGTTGCCATAAGGTATTTTAACCTTATTAAATAAAAATCTCTAGAGGAGATATAAATGTAGAAGGTATTTTACCTTGGGTATAGCCTAGCTCCCACTGACGAAACCTCAACAAATGTCGAAACCGGTCTGGGTAGTGGACCCTTGCCTTTAATACAAAACATCATGCATCCCCTTCTTGGAGATGTGTTTTGGCATTAAGGGTAAATATTAAGATTAGTGATCAGAGCTTATGCCACGTTTACCACGAGTTGCCTTGGTCTTGCACTACCTGTAGGATCAGCTAGACTTGCATCACTTGCAGGCCCAAACTTGACTTGTTTGTCTGTTTGCTTACTTGGGAAATGGAGTAAAACTCGAAGCTTTGTAATTAGCTTATCTGAGGATGCAGTTGAGACATTACATCCCAGTAGTAGTAGTATTTATCTAACATTATTTACTTAACATTCTGTAACGAATACTTGTGGTAAACAGAAAATGTGATAGTAATACTTCAGTTATATATTTAAATTTAAAATTATATATTTAATTTACATATTTAAATTAAAAAAAATTATTATTATGTAAACTGCAACATAAGTAATATTGTTTAACTTGTGAGTTATTAAGTGTAAAGTATTACTATGATTATTATTAATGGTAATCATACACACTTTTTACTCTTGTGTCAATGAGAAAGTCTGCAAATGGTAATGATATTACTAGTAATTATAATTTTTACTGACCCATCTGCAATAAAAAGGTGTATTGTTGCCTAAATTTTAGTATATTCATGTAATTATTTGAGAGATAATAAACTATTATTATTATTTAAAAAAATAAATATTATTATCCGAACTATATAATTGTAAATTATTGTTATTTTAAAAGATAGCAAAAAAACTATGTTATCATTATCATTATGGAAATTTCATTATATGCAGCACTTCGTGCTGAACCTTGTAAAATAATATACTGAATGTTACTCAAAATGATCATTGTATATATGTAATTATTTGAGAGATCAATATAAAAAAAAATTATATGTATGTAATTTTTAGAATGTTTAAATTTTGTCATTTCTATAATTTTATAATGTAATCATTATATGTATGCAAGACATAATAAAGTGTTTTAAAAAACTTATTATTGATCATATGTATTAGATTTTAGGCGTATGGAAACTATGTCTTTTAACCTGTAGCGTTTGCCCGGAGTTTGTTGTGTAGATGTGGCTATTCCAGTTCATATCTGCATCGAAGTAAATTCCAAGGTATCGTACTGTTTCAACCTGAGTGATTGTAGTGGTTTTGCTGTTCTGTGTGTTTTTTATGTTGGAAAGTGAATGTTGGATGGCTATATATTTGTTATCAACTGGTCGAGTCAGTGGATTTCTGAATATCATTAATTTTGTCTTTTCTGAGTTTAGATGTATGGAGTTTTTTGTGAGCTAGTCTATGATCAGATTTATGTCATGTTGCATATTTGTTTGGGCCTATGCTTGCGTTATTATGGATGGATATTATTGCTGTATCGTCTGCGTATTGGAATATCTTACCTTTGAGTGGTAGCTGATTAATATCGTGCATGTAAGTGTTGAATAGAGTTGGGGAGAGTACAGCTCCCTGTGGTACTCCACAGGTTACTGGTAGCTCTCTGCTTCCGTTTAACCCGATACGTGTGATATGCTTTCTATTTTGAAGGTAGTTTGTAAACCACCTGTGAAGAGGCCCGTCTATTCCAACATGCCTCAGCTTTTCTAACAAGGTTTGATAAACAAATTACCTTTTGAATACAGAAACCTTACAAACTACAATAGCCTGAAAATAGCTCTAAGGACATACTATGAACAAAAAACACGCATCAAAAATACCATACAAACTTAATGAAACAATATATTCGTTCAGGCTTCCAGGTCAGCGACGCATATCAATACATTCCAAGTTATTTGTGTGTGTGTGTGTGTGTGTGTGTGTGTGTGTGTGTGTGTGTGTGTGTGTGTGTGTGTGTGTGTGTGTGTGTGTGTGTGTGTGTGTGTGTGTGTGTGTGTGTGTGTGTGTGTGTGTGTGTGCGTGTGCGTGCGTGTGTGTGTGTGTGCGTGTGCGTGCGTGGTTGCGCGCGCGCAAATTTCTCAATCATAGATTTCGTAGCTTCCCAACACAGCAAAAAACCCATAAATAATAACCAACTGATGTCATCCTCAGATAAGCTTCGAGGATGAAAGCAGAGAAATTAGTTCTCATCCAAGATGTATGATATGTAACCAAATGCATGTACGTATCACATGTAAACCAATGTATGTATTATATGTTAAACAAATGTATGTAATGTATGTAATAACTGTAACAAAAGTATGCAATATAGAGAAATGATTATATCCATTGATATTGTATATATATATAGAGCGTAAAATTGCAAAGAAACATCTCTAATAATCATCATTATAAATATTATAATAATATACGTTGTAAACAGTTATTGTTATTATTATTATTTAAAAAACATTATGTACGAGAAAGTATTTGTTATGCATAATTGTATTCATATAATGTATGTAATTTATCTGAGAAATAATCAAATGTTAAAAAAAAATTATTATTATTATCTTCCCACCAGGAAACATAAATCCATCTTCTGAGATTGCAGCGTAAACTCAAGAATTATCCACCTCGCCCATCCTTCTAAAGGAATGAGCAGTCGGAGTTGTTTCTGATTAGACACTGCTTTGAATTAAAGCCGTATCTAATCAGAAAATCATATATCAGGTATGCTCATTTCTGAGCTTTTTTGTGGATTCCAAAAGAAATAGTTATGGATAGGGCTCGACAAATTATGCAAAATCCTACTCGCCACCAAAAATAAATAAATAAATAAAAAAGAAAGAAAGAAAGAAAAATAAATTACTTGTCCCAGATCCCCCCCCCGCCCCTTGCTGATTCGATTTTTTATGTTTCAATAAGCCAATAGATGGTCCACATAATGATTAATAGTGCTGTACTATGGTTGAAGAAGCTATTTTTTCATTAAAAATATTTTTTTCTCCAGTCAGCTACTCGTCCGCGGACGAGTAGCTGACTGGAGAAAAAAAAAATTTTATATTTCTAAGCGTAAAAATCATTGATAGATCACCCCTATAAAAATACCTGGTCATGGTAGTGAGAATAACAGCAAAAGAAAAAAAGTTCTCATGCAGGATCGAAGAAAAACTGTCATCAAGAGTTTTTTTTTTCATGCTGTCCTTGAAAAGCATACGAACGCATCTCCAGAGAGAGAGAGGGGGGGGGGAAGCAGTGGTGAAGTATAGTAGGTCATTCATTAGTTATGCCTTCTTAGACCTTTCAACTTATGCGAAATTATCTGAAACCCACAACAAAACAGCTGCTCTTCTTTCATACATCAACTAAATATTTTTCACAACAGTTCACGTTCACATACAATTAGTTAAGACAAAACACTTTTTGTGATTAAGGTACAATAAAGTAAGAGTTCTCTTCATTAAATATCAATATTTTTGAAATGCTTTTATCATTTAGAAGAAAGTTAGTCATCATCATCATCATCAAATTCCTGCGATGTACCCACAAGGGGTGTACAGGATATGATAGTACAACATGAAAAATTTACATCATTACTAACTTCCTATCTACAATTTTCCTCCAAATCAGTCTGTTGTTTGTCAAGACTCCAACATTATGAGACCTCATGTTTCTATCGTCTAAGGCACTTTGTACCGTATCAATCCACCTATATCTTGGTCTTCCACTGGGTCGTTTTCCTGACAACCTGGCAGAGAACACTTGTTTTGCTAATCTTTCCTCGCCCATTCTGTTTAAGTGACCATACCACCTGAGATTAGCTCTGCTAACGCATTCCCGGATGCTGACAATGTCAAGTTCTTTCCTAATATGCTCGTTTTTAATATGATATTGCCATTGATGCCATCTGTTCACGCATATAATCTTTCTCAGGACTCTCATATCTGTGGTCTCTAGTCTTTGGTCAAGTGTTTTACTTCTGACCTAGCTCTCAGATCCATAAGTTAAAACTGGTTTGAACACTGTCTTGTATACAGCTAATTTAGTGTTCCGACTAATTTCTCTTTTATTCCATATGAATTTATTCAATTGACTTCCCACCATACCAGCTTTGTTGATTCTGTTGTCTATTTCTATATTTACCATCTTCACTAAAATTAATTTACCATCTTCACTTAAAATCGTGCCTAAGTAGCTGAAATGTTTTACTTGTTCCACAGGTTCTCCATTCACAACACAGTTGATATTTTCAATGATTCTGCCTATTTTACTTGTCTTTGTCTTTTTATTGCTGACCTTCATACCATATCTATTACAGTTATTCAATTTAGTCAGTGAATCTTGCAGACTTGTAGCGGATTTATTTAGAAGTATAACATCGTCAGCATAAAGCAAAGAGCTGACATTAACATCTCCAATTTTGATATCATGTTTAATACCACTTTTCTTCATAATGTGATCCATATAGATAATGAATAACAGAGGGGATAATATACATCCTTGTCTCACACCAGATTTAACATTAAACCATCCTCTTGCACTTCCTTCAATTCTAACTGCTGACTTACAACTCAAATAAAGACTAAGTATTGCTTGATATAATGCTCCATTGACACCATATAACTGTAGCGTATTGAATAGCTCCTCTCTTGGCACCTTGTCATATGCCTTTTCCAAATCGACAAAACTTAAATACAGATCTTTGTTATATTCGCATGATTTCTCAACTATTTGTCGTAAAGTGAAGATCTGATCCTGACAGCCTCTCTTTGACCTGAATCTAGCCTGTTCTTCACCAAGCTTTTCTTCCCCAATTCTTCTCAACCGTTTCTCAAGTATACTTGCATATATCTTACCAGGAACACTCAGTAGGGAAATACCTCTGTAATTCTCACATTCAGTTTTATTTCCTTTGTTATATATGGGTACTATGAGAGCTCTACTCCAATCATCGGGAATTCGTCCCTCTGTCCAGGCTTTCTGAACTATGTAGTGCAGCCACCGTAAGACTTTTATACCACCATACTTCAGCATTTCTGGTCGAATATCATCTACTCCTGCTTCCTTTCCACATTTCAAGCCTTTGATGGCTTTTTCTACTTCAAGTATGGATATGTATTCCTGACTGTATGCCAGTTGGGTGTTTTTTACCACTGTGCCATCACTGCTTGTTTCATTTAGCAGTTTTTCGAAGTTATTACTCCATACTTCAAGGATATCTTTTTCTCCCATTTTCATGTTGCCTTTATCATCTCTAACTCCTTTTACGGCACTCTTTCCTCCATTCCTAAGCTTCTTCAACACCCTCCAGAATATTTTGCCACCTTCTTGATATTTATTTTCTATGTTCTTGCCAAAGTCCTCCCATCACTTTTTTAGCTAGTTTTACACAGTGTTTAGCTTTCTTACATTTGTCTCTGTATTCTCTAAGAGCACAAGCTGACTTATTTGCCAGAAGCTTTTGATGTGCTTTCTTCTTTTTCTTCACTGCCTCTTTAACTTCCTGTGTCCAATATGGAGTTCTAATTTTTCTATCCTTGCTGACAACTTCACCACATGCCTCTCTAGCTGAATCAATCAGGATTTTCTTCAAAGCTTGCCACTGAATCTCCAAACTTTGGTTCCTGTTCTCAAACTCTCATTTTTTTTCAATAATCTTTGTATATTTTAGTCTACAGTTCACATCTGAGAGCTGCTCAACTTTTATTCGCTTTAAAACTTTCTTATATGTTATTATTTTCAATATGAAATTCAATTTTATCCTGCTAAAGACTAAATAGTGATCACTTCCAATTTCAAATCTTCTGTACACTCTGGTGTCCTGCACGAGGGAGAAAAAATCACTGTCAACAATAACATAATCAATGAGACTTTTCTTATTCCTAGCCTCTTCTCTCCATGTGAATTTGTGCACATTTTTATGTTGGAACATGGTGTTAGTAATAACTAGTCCATGTCTTGAGCAGAAATCCAACAGATATATGCCATGATTATTAGCTTTGCTCTATTCTCCAAATTTTCCCAAAATATTTTTGTACGTCTGACAATCATTTCCTACTCTGCTATTTAGATCCCCAACAAGGACCAACTTTTCCTTTTTCATTGTGTCAGTTGCTTTTTCTAAAGCCTCAAAAAATTCCTCCACTTCTAATTTAGTAGAACTTTCTGTGGGACCATAGGCACAAACAAGTCTCATTGTCCAGTTCTGCCATTCTCATATTTGCCCACATAACTCTACTTGAGACTGCCTGCCATTCAAGAAGATTAGCCTCGTATTTTGTGTTGAATACTATGGCTACTCCTTCTTTTCCTTGATTGTCATTGCCTGAATATAACATTTTGTATTTATTGCTCAGAAAGATCTCACCGGTTACCGGCAAATTCATCGAAAAACAGTTAATCGAAAGACAATTCACCGAATGCAATTCATCGAACAGCAATTCATCGAAAAAGCAATTCGCCGAATAAACAATTCGCCGAACGGCAATTTAACGAATGGCAATTCGTCGAAAAGGCAATTCATCGAATGACCAATTCCTCGAATGACAATTCATCGAACGACAAAAAAGACCAGTTTTGGTCTTTTTTGTTTCAGTCACCCCTATTATGTCGATCTGGTACTTATCTAATTCCTCAGCTAGCTCCATTTCTTTGCCATTCAGGCTTCTTATGTTGGTAGTACCGATCTTTAACTCTGGTGATGTTGAGTTGGGGTGTGTTTTCAGATTTGTTCCAGTAACTGACTTTTCGCTGTTCGCCCTGGTTCCCTGGCGAAAACAACGGGGTTCTTGTTTAACCGGGAGGCGCCCCAGCAGGCATGAAATTTTGTCATGTTGTACCATCATTTTGTATTTTGATTTAACCGATAAGAATACAATTTGCTCTTTTGGAATTTGGAATTTGATGATGATGATCATGATGACTAACTTTCTTCTAAATGATAAAAGCATTTCAAAAATATTGATATTTAATGAAGAGAACTCTTACTTTATTGTACCTTAATCATAAAAAGTGTTTTGTCTTAACTAAATCCCAAATTGTCAGCCCATCCTCGTTCGTTCAATATCCAGGTCGATACCCAACAGGGTGCACAACGAGAAGGTGAGGATTGGACATTAGGTCAGAAGCCCTGGTCGGTTCTCCGCATTCCTTTAAAGGCTATGTGGAGGTCTCCTCTCAGTTATACAGCTTTGACCCTTAAGCACCCCAAGAAAGTTAGTGTTATAAATAAATAAATACACTAACGCCTCTTTATCGATTTTCTTCAGTTATAGGGTTAAGAATTCGAGTTTCCGGGAGAAAAATCGACTAACTTGGTAACAGGTAGAAGAAAGTCTATGAAAAAGTTGGTCTAGTCGGCAACCAGAATCGAACTTAGAACGGTGTTTCTTCTGGCAGTCTAGCGCTATGGATGCGACTGCCATTTCTACTAGGGCTACTCACTCTCCTTTATTTTTTTTTTTACCTTCTCTCCATTATTCCACTTACAAGAATCGCGTAAGTTTTGTTGATGGGGCCGTGAATTAATGAAAACAAATTTAAAATGTTTTAAGACTAAGTAGATTTTCTTAATCTTAAAAGAAACTTATTTAATTTTTCTTATTTATTATTTATTTTTTGTTATTTTTTATATTTTAATGGAAAAAAAATCATACATTGGTGTTGAATCATATAAATGCTTATTCATATAATTTTCATTTCAAAGGTATTGAAGAAGTACAAAAAAAGCTTACAAACGCAAAATCTTGAATATAAATCGTATTGAACATAAATACAATAAATATTATAATAATATATGCCTACAGACATATATAATAATATATAATAATATATGTCTGTAGGCGTAGGTTTCGGAAGCACTGCTGTATATGTTATACACAGACTGAGGAGGAATGTATGCTACGCATTTGTTGGTGCAGAGTAATTTTGCAACTTTCTTGAAACAGCTTAAGACCAAGAGCTAAAAAGTATAAGTAATTAGTGATAGATAGATAGCGCACTCTGATCAACGATGTCGTTTATTTTTCTTTAATTCTGACTTGCTCACTGCTGTTGGAACAACAGCAGTGCTTTATACAGTAATGTAAAAGTGTAGATAATAAGTAAAATAACTTCAAATTAGAATAGAAAGTTTATTTTGAACTGTTATTAAGAAGAGATAGAAAGGTTTAAAAAACGCAAGGGTTGTCTGAAGAAATGGAGGCTTCTGCGGGAGGGAATAGTTACGTGCGATAATTGTAATATGACACGCTGTTGGAGGAGAAATGTATGCTACGCATTTGTTGGTGCAGAGTAATTGAAGAATTGGAAGAAGTTACTGTTTAATCAAGCAAGAAAATCCACCATAGACGTGCTTGCTTGACTAAATAGATAAGCTGTAGTTAGGGATGACAAACTGTCCTTGGCAAGTAAATAGAGGCATGTCAGGAATAATTAAATCGCTTATGATTATTTTTAACGAGTCGCTAAGACTAGTAGGAATAGTACCTAATGAATGAAATTTTGCCAGGTGTAATACCAATTTATCGGAGGGGGGACTCATGGTATAAAACAGAAATTTATACTCCGGTTAGCTTCATAGGAATTACTGAAAAACTAATGAAAAAATAATTAGAAACAGTCTCCAGCTCATTCTGGACAGAGATAACTCGCTAAACAGTGCGCATCATGGTTTAACTTTATCATTTGGTCTCCTATGTTTAACTTAAATTCTTTTAACCCTCATTAGAAATCTAGGTGACTAAAGCTTTGAACCATCATCCAAGAATTCTCTATTTTTGCTACCTGCCTGCCAACCAGTTACTTATCCGTTTAACTAAAAATCATCTTTGTTATTA
Organism: Typopeltis vanoorti; assembly: GCF_054136105.1. Lineage (NCBI taxonomy): Eukaryota > Metazoa > Arthropoda > Arachnida > Uropygi > Thelyphonidae > Typopeltis > Typopeltis vanoorti. The sequence goes on along the minus strand of NC_143563.1, from coordinate 80,878,751 downwards.
GGTTGGTATGCAATGCAGCACACAATCAAAATCTTTGTTGAAATCTAAATAAACATTATAGTAATTGCTACAAACCAGCTCCCTCTTCATTAAAAAGAAATTAAGAGATTTGTCAAATTTCAGTCCACCTACTATATGGTATAATGAAAAAGAAATAAGTAGTATAAGAAGCCGGTTTTTACAGTTAATAATGGAATGATCTTCCCCATAGTGTTGCGGAGGATAGCTTTAAGAATGAAATAGATAAATGTTGCATTCAGAGAGAAGGTTAAAACTTAAAAAAAAAATATATATATATATATACAAATTTTAAAAAATAATAAAATAATAAAAAATTGTAAATATCAGTTTTATATCAACTGATACACGTAAAGTACGTAAGAGGATTTATTATGAGAAAATAATCCTTCTTAATTCTATACCTGCGTTCGAGGTTATATTAGGAAAGGTTGGTTTAATGCAGTGGTCGCCAAAAGCGGTCGACTTTGGCGACCACAATGTTATATCGACCCCAGGGGTCGATATAACATTGTGTGGTCGATTCGGTCTCAGGAGTCGACTGGGGGTCTATAGAAAAATATAAGACATCATTATATGGGTAATATTTAATTCGGTTAACTTGGATTACCTCCATCCTGAATGACAATGCAATTAAGAGTGAATCGTGGGAATAGTGTCATGAAAACAGTTACGGAGGCCAATCAAGTAGGCCAAAATGACGCATTTACCAATAAACGGATGGGGTGGTTCCCGTCCGGCCGGCGTGGCAGGTGCGAGATTGCAACACGTGCGCGGTTACTTATTTACTTATACTTACACGTATTCGATCCCAGTCTCATTTTTGCGCATCGACATACAAGTGAGAGTTAATGTTCCAAAATTCATCAACATACATATTATAATTCAATCGTTATTCATTCACGAACTAAACTTCTCTATGTTGAAGAGTTTAAGCAGGGCTGGTAGTTTTGTACATCCTATAGAAATACGTGAGTAGGTATATTATTTAGACTTATTACTTTTGCTTACTGACTTCAATTTTAATTATTTTGTTACAATTCCAGTAACCACAATGGCAGCTTCAGATTCTAAAATGAAATGCAGACAATATTCGTTAGAATATTTGAAACTTGGGTTTATTGCTTCATTAAGAAACGAAACGAAACGAGGCCTATGTGTCTTTTTTGGGAAAAAAACTTTTAGTAACGATGCAATGAAACCAGCAAAAATGAAAGATCATCTTCAAAGACTCCATCCCGATAAGAAAGATAAAGATCTTGACTTTTTTAAAGAACTGAAAGAGAAATACACACATTGACCAACTATAAAATCATTTATGAAAGCACCTGCCGAAGCTAACAATAAACAAGGATTAACAGTCTCCTACAATATTTCTTTTAATATAGCAAAAAAAAGGAAAAACCATATACAATTGCTGAGGACATTGTTATACCCGCAATCAAAGAAGTAATTGAAACCATAATGAAAAAAGATTCTGGCCCTGTTTTAAAATGCTTACCATTGAGTGCGAATACCGTGAAAAGACGTATTGGTGAAATGGCTGAAGATGTAGAAAAAAACTGTAGTATCAGAACTCACAAATAGTAAGTTCTCCATCCAACTTGATGAATCTACATTCGATAGTTGTATTCTTATGGCCTATGTAAGATATTATAGTAAAACCAAACATCAAATTATTGACGAATTTTTATTTGCAAAATATCTTGAAAGTGATGGAACTGGGTTGACAATTTTTCAGCGATTGGAGGAACATTTAAATAAGTATGATATTCCATTTATTAATATAATAGAAGTAACCACAGATGGCACGCCCGCAATGGTAGGCCGTTATCGAGGTTTCGCTGCCTTTCTGAAAGAAAAAAGTTCAAAGTGTACGTACTATTCACTGTGTGTTGCACCGAAACCATTTGGTGGCAAAAACTCTCAGTGACGAACTGCACGATACTCTAAGAGTGTGTATTAAATCTATTAATCAAATTATAGCTCATCCTCTTAAATCGCGATTGTTTGCCAAACTTTGTGAAAAAAATGATGAAGATCAAACCTTGCACACTGAAGTAAGATGGTTGTCTATAGGTGCAAGTCTACAAAGATTTGTTGAGTTATTCGACTCAACCCTAGAGTTTCTTACAGATGTTAATTTGTTTTTGAGTGATGAACTGAAGAGAAATAAGAATCATATTTTCTACTTGGCGGACTTATTTTCAAAATTTAATGACGTACAGACCCGTCTACAATGTCACGATTATTCAAGCGCGGACGATTCTTTTAGGCTTCCAAGCTGAATTAGCCTTATTTAAATCATCATTGTTACGAAAAGATTTTCAGTACTTTTCGAATCTACGGCAATTAGAAGTAAAAGATGAAGACTTTGAAATATACACAAAACATCTTCAAAATTTGAGCGATGATTTTAAATTGCGCTTTGCAGATTTTGAAAACATGCACATTCCAGATTGGGTTATCACGCCATTTTCTGCAGATATTGAAAATATCGAATGTAACTTACAAGATGAACTTATTGAATTGTCAGTTGATCTTGAAGCTAAGATGCTTTTTAAAAATAGGACTTTAAGTTACTTTTGGACGAATATAAATGTTGTAGAAAAATATCCAAAACTTTTTGAAGTGGTACTCCCCTTTTTGCTTGCATTTCCAAGCTCGTACATGGTTGAAGCTAGTTTCAGCCATGTTAATTCCATTTTAGCAAAACAAAGAAATATGCTAGATATAGAATTCCATGGTGATTTAAGGCTGAAACTTATTAATTTTGAACACAACATTGCTAATCTTGTCAAGAGTCACGAAGCACACCCTTCACATTGACAACGTTAGTAAATTGTATACTAAATTAATAAAAGTCTTATTTTTATATATATAAGGAAGATTGTATTATTATTATTTTGTTATCTAAATTAAATTTTATATTTTATATATTATTTATCCCCCCCCTATCAAATATGTAATGTTAAGAAGGACGTCAAAAACAAAAACGTATCCCCTTGACGTTAAGTCAATATAATAATAATATATACTATATTATATACTATATTATACATATAATAAACACCGCAACTATAAAATAAACAATCTAAAAACTCACATAAGCGTATTTTTTGCTTGTCCTATTATAATTACGTAATAGTAAAATAGAGGGGGTCGATAAAAAGTCAAGAAACTCTTGAAGGGGTCGACGGTCAAAGAAGTTTGGCGACCCCTGGTTTAATGTTTCCCGTAAAACAGGTAATTATCTGTTTACTGTGTTTTTCTTAGAATGATTAGTATTTTATAGTATATTACTACTGACTTTCGTGATTTTATTGTATTTAGTATATTTCCTAATATACTGAGATAATGCAATATTATAGGTCGTTTGTTATAACACTTCGGTAAAATATTGATTATCTGTTTTATTATGTTTTTTTTTCTTGAAATAACTAGTGTTTTATAGTATATTATTGCTCATTTTCATCGTTTTTTATTGTATTTGTTACATTTCCTAATATTCTGTGTTGAGATATTGCAACATTAAAGTACGCAAAAAATGATAATAAAATTGCACAAGGACAATTGCAGCAGAACCAATAAAGATCATGCGTCACTAAACAGAAACATGCCAATATAGGGTAATAAAAATTAATTAACTTCGAAATCTCAAGATAGACGACGCGAGAATTTGAAAAATTCGAGAAGTATAAGGAAGAATATAAATAATATTCTTCATTATAAACAATAATCAGGTTTTACTTAAGTAGAATATAAAACATGCACTGATGACCATATTGCTACTTCGAGTTTTCCGGGGAAGAAAATTAAAAAAAAAAAAAAAAAAAATATATATATATATATATATTGAATTTGATATTACGAGTCAGGAGAAAATATTTATTGGTACTGTCTGAGACCTTGCATATGGGTGAGAATGCATGCGTAAGAGGGACCAAGTTTTGCAGCTGTGTTAATGATGCGAATGTGAATAATCATGGTTCGCACTTATTAAGTATTTGCAAGGATGTCTGCATAAGTGAGGTATTAGATGCTAAGAGAGAGATCGATTTCTAAATTATCCAGCTGAGTCATGCAGACTATGGAGGTTAGTGTACAAACAAGCCTGGAGGGGACTTATTATGTCTATACACAAAATCAGGCGCATTACGAACAAGGGATAGATTTTGATGCCTTAGTGAATACGCTGTGATCTCAGATTGTAGGCATTAATGAGACCTGGCTCTCAGAAACAGATATACTACCGACATCAAGCGTTTTAGAGGATACAGTATTTTTAGGAGGATAGATATGATAGGTGAGAAGCAAAAGTGCTACTAATGATAACGGATGATTTGAGTGCAGTTAGGTTAAAAAACCATGACTACAATAGTAACAATTTTCCATTTTGAAGCTATCTAGTATGAGGCGGAGTCTAACAAGATCGAATACAAGTGGAGTGTTGCAAAAACATATGGATAAATTGCTGATACGGATGAAATACATCGCCAAATCAAATTAATTGGTGCTAAACAAGTAATCATCACGGGTGACTTATTCATCTGAACATCATCAATTGACTGGGTAGCGATAAAATCTTATGAGAAGAATGAAGCTGAATTTACTGAACTGATGTGAGAATTTACTCAAGAATGATGGAAGGAACTCGAGGTCAAAGAGTATTATACTTGCGTGTCAGAGGGGGGGGGTTCAGTTAAAGACATGACTGTCTACCTCTCGACGTGGCTAAGTGTATGGATGTTCCATTCAAAAAAAGTTACATGCTAAATTGCAAAGCAAGAAATTATAACCAACTAGGTTCGACCTCATGGTACCATTTGTTAGATCGGAAAGATATTTACAGTAATAAAAATTTAAAAAGGAAAGAATTTACAAAATGATGCAGAGTTCAAAGAATAAATAGAAGGTGTGAAATGTATGCTCAATCTTATTAAACAAGAGATTCTTAAGTAAAGATGGCATGTAAGGAATATCGGGTACATAAGGATGACGTCCGTTATGAAAATTATAAGACACAGGCCAGAAGATTTGCAAGTATTGTACGATACGTTTAGTGTGAATATGAAAAAAAAAATGGAAAAAAAAAAAACAGGAGTGGAAAGAATGTATGATGATTCCATTGCACAAGGATAATGCAAGGACTGATGTATCTGACTATCGGCCTGTATATCTAGAGTGGTGGTGAAGATTTCGAAAAATTCAGTAAAGTCACATACTAAAATGGGCTGATACCGAATCTATACTTTGCGAAGAAAAATCATGGGTTCAGTAAGAGAAGGTCGTGTTTTTGACTAACTTGCTGACATTTTATGATGATGTTAAGGTTGAGTTACACAAGAAGAATGGATACATTATGATATCACTGGGCTTTGCTAAGATTTTTGACAGGATACAGCATAGAAGACTGTTGCGTAAGTTGGAAGATATGAGAATAAATTATGAACTATTATAGCTGACTGATAGACTGACAGATATAAAAAATGGTGTATGGGGTGAGTCTGCCAGACTGAAGGTGACCATGGATCAGTCCTTAGTCCATTATTATTATTCAATCTTTAGGAAAGGACTGGGAAGGATTCGACAAGAGATATTCAATTGTTTGATGATAATGCAAAGATAAGAAGACCTCAGGAATGCGACTAACATACAGAACTTGCAAAATGATTTGAATAGGTGGAATTATAGGCATATGAAAATGGTCTTCAGTTAAATGTTAGGAAACATAATATGCACTTTGGTGTGATGAAATTTCCAATAGCGTATCACTTTGGTAGGATTTTTTTCGATGAAATGGATCAGACTAGGGACTTTGATAGATAGTTGAAGTTTAAGGTCATATAGGAAGGAAAATACAAATGAGAGGTTAACTGCTATGCTGAAACGGACATTGACATGTAAGGATCAAGAAATCATTTTGTCTCTTTATGAGGCCTTGATTCGACCTTACCCAGGAATATCTTGCGCAGATGGAGTAGAGAAGGTGCGAATGAGATATTGGAACGTTAAACATGATATTGGGAAGGCGGAATGCAAATCATAAGAAAAGAATGAGAATTTGTCGAATACTGTAAAAGGAATCGGACACTAGCAAACAAGAAAAGGATGGGTGATATGATATAAACCTGCAAACTTCTAAAAGGATTACGTAGGATATTAATAGATGGAATTCTTCATTTTATGAAGGGTGAGGATATAACGAATATAACGAGAGGGCCTCCATGGATGTTTAGAACAAATGCAGTCAAGAAAGGGGTGAGAGCTAGATTTTTCTCTCACAGACTGGTGAGTGATTGGAATGACTTGACTTGCCTTTAGAGGTGAGGTGTGAAAGTAATGCGAATGAATTCAAAAAATATGACAATTGGTGGGTGATATGTAGCCTCCTTCTATGCGTCTCTAACTCTCCTGAGGTCTCTGGTAATAATAATAATATTTTTTTTAATCATTATAACTTTCTTTTTATTCATAATCCCCTGGTGTGTTGTTGAATAGATGGTATTATTGTTAATATGTTATAGTTTGTGTTTTGCACATTATTTGGACGACAAGTTAATTAGTAATTAATTAATAAAGGATGGCTTACGATGCTGTTTTACGAGTATTACTATAATATGTGGTTCATGTTATTGTAATGTGCAGTTTATATGGGCATTTAAAAAAAAGCAACGATTACATAATTAGCACTTGAATATGATATATTGTTTTTGTTGTATATGTACAAAAATAATAAAAGTACAAAAGGGAATGCAAAGGAAATACTCTGAATGTAAGGAAGTGCAAACCATCCTATTTATGTTTGAGAATTTAAGAAGATGATTACATATTTTGGCTGCTGTCACAGTGGTGTTCGCCTGTATATGGCCCAACTGTTGGTATTTGGGACTGGTTTTCTTCCGGGTGCTATTGGTTTTTCTGTAAAACATGCATACGGTTTAGCACATTTTTTACAACTAATTCAAAGTTAATTCTGTGGTAACCCTTGAGAGACTTGTGTCTTCTGATGAAAGGCAGAAATAAAAATAATAATGCTGTACAAATTATGTTATTCTAATTAAAGCGCATTATTAGAGAATGAAAATTCAGCATCATTGCCAGTGCCACTGCGTTTAGTAATAGCGTTGTATTAATTTTTCTATAAATCCTTTTTGATATCGTTCGGTTTTACTCTCATCCAGGAATATCTTTTCAGCCGATTCAGCTGATAACTGAAAGCAATTATTCCTTTGTTTTCGAATAAACTACTTGAATGTTGGACGTAATGAGGAAGAATAAAGTTTAATTTATAAATTTTGCTTAATAACAAAGTATACAGAATTTCAAGTAGCATGGAGTAGGAAAATTTCAGAATGGAAAACTAGATGATGAAACTTATTTATTTAAAGATTGAACTTCCCATTCGTATTTAACGATAAAACTTATGATTCTATGGCCTCAGAGAAAGTTCTACACATACCGGCCACTGAATTAGAATCCTTTATGCAGATCTACATAAACGCCACTTGCGCAGCTATATGCAAAATACTTGGTCACGTCCGTCATTACGTGTTCTAGGCAACTATTCAAGAATGCTGCTACTATTCAGTAATCGTCAATAGTGTTGATCACAATGGGAAAAACAAAGGATCCTTCAAAGTTCGATAATGGGCTTATTGTGGGTGCCCGTCTGGCTGGAGCCACAGTTTTGAAAACAGCAGAGCTGATTAGTTTCTCAAAAGGTGAGACATCCTGGGTGTTTAATCAGTGGAATATTAACTCACATTGCTTGTCCGCGAGGCGTAACTATGGTCCCAAGGTTTCGTTTCTCAGAAACGAAATCGCCGTCGTCTGAGAAGGCTTGTATGGACAAACAGAATTTTCTTGTGCGGCAATTGACCGAAGCATGTAATGAAGGTTGTTCCTGACCCATATCTCACAGAGCTATGCCCAGAGTATTTAAGAGAATCGGGATTGGCAGTCGCATGCCTATACGGAAACCACTGACTTCTGTGAAGTTTCTAATTCAGTGGCCGCTATGTGTAGAATAGAAGCTGTAGAGGCTGAATATTTTGAGTAAGAGAAGGAAGGTGACGAAGGAAAGCTAGTTATTGTTTTGTAAACCATAACCAGCAGAGTAAGAAATGAATCCAGAACAGGTAGAAATGTTTTGGAAAATATGGAGAAAACCAGCAAAATTAATAATAATGATAAGTATAGCCGGATTTGTGTTCAGTGAATAGTCATTAATAACACCAAGACGCGGTCGAAAAAAACACACACAAGAAATAAGACATACTGACTACTTTATTGTTGATAACAATACCTTCAGAGTGAGTAAAGATACAAATATATAGAGAGATTTGAAACATGAAGAGATAAGAGATCACCATTCAAGTATGAGCAGAATAAAAAATTAGTGTCACAGTGAAAAGAAACGTACGAAAGTTTTAAAGAGAATCGAACTCCAGCAACATAACATATGTGAAGTGCACATTCAAATATAAAGATAGTATTGCAGAAAAAAAAATCAGACTTTAAAAACGACATCATCCCAACATTAGTGTCTCGGTGGGCAAATTCGAAGGAAACATTCCTTGCCTTTACCTATACATACAAGAATACAAAAATTCGAACTCCATGGTGGACTGAAGAATTCAAAGAAACGGTCCTGGGAAAGAAGACCGCATATCGAAAATTACTAGCAATTAAGCTTACAGCTATTGAAAAGTTTAAAAACGGAGGAAATAATTAGAAGGAATCATGAATGAAATAGGTGATAGTGAAATTGATGATACAGACATTCTGGATGCTGATCTCATTTAATATTTTTTAAAACAAGTAATAAACGAGATAAGCAGCGGCAGAATAATAGTAGAAAATATCTAAGAGAATATAATAAGGAATATATATTAATACTTGAAGAAGAAGAAAAAAAACACAATTAGAAACCTGAAAATGTTAAAGAAAGCTGAAGTATATGATTTTATTCATCCATAGAAGTATAAAAGCTTGATAGTGTCTACAATACAATTCAAAACTCTTGTCAGAGGGTCGAATTCAGATAACTGGAACACAGCTTTCATAGTAATCATATGTTAAGGGGAGTAAACTGAATTTATTTTTATGTATATCCTAACTGCGAAAGATAGTAAACATATAGTACATTAATAACGTGAGCGGCTTAAGGATTTGTTTTACAAGTTTTTATTTATATCTTTTTTACATATTCCGGAAATCCTGCTCTAGACCAAACTTGGAACTTTTTCAACCTACTTTTTCAACTGGAAAAGAAAGTTGGGGAAGAACAAGCTAGATTTAGGTCAAAGAAACATTGTTAGGAGATTTTTACCTTGCAACAGTCTAGAAATCAAAGCATATAAGAAAGTAATTTGAGTTTTGGTCTGAAAATTATATATGATAAACAGTCAAGACAAATGATGGTCAAAACATTACAATTATATAGTGTAAATGGACATTGTATAGAGAAATGTACAGTATTTTAAGTTGCGAGCAGTTAGGACTGAAATATATAAAATAAAGAGTAAAACAAGAATGAACCCGTTTTTACTTTACATTTTTATATTAAATCATCATCTATTGCTGTTCATAATCTATCAAATTAAGGAAGGAACATTTTATTTAACCTGACGTCAAAACTGGAGATATGTAACTCAGATCAGCATGAATTTAGCACAAATCTTGAGGACTCTTTAGCTACCCTGAATAACTGCTAACATACAAATAATTGATGTAACAAATATGGTAATCAAAGTCAGCAATAAAAAGGTCAATGCTATGAAAGAGGTATGAAGATAGAAAACATCAAAATCAATGTCCTCTCTAAGCTCTGTACATGTGCGCGCATACTAGTCAAAAAAGGAGCGCAAGCGCCTAGTAACTGGGCGCACAATTTTTTTGCTTTCAGAATTTCTAATTTACAGCAGATAATTTTTGAATGTACTACCTAAAAACGAATTGTATGATAAATCATAGTTGTCAATTATTTAGTAATTTCCTCAATGCCTCTGCTCCAATTAAGGATTTGTTTTATTGTTTTTTTTATTTATTTCTTTTTTTTTACATATTCCGGAAACCCTGCTCTAGACCAAACATGGAATTTTTTCAACCTACTTTTTCAACATCTGGAAAAGAAAGTTGGAAAAAGAAAGTGAGGAACAAAATTTGATTAACTCAGATTTCACGATTACTGAACTCAACGCTGCAGTTAATCTATTAAAAACTAGAAAACCCGCAGGCCTCGATGATATCTGTAATGAACAAATAAAAGAAATTTGGACCCAGGGCTAAAGAGTGGCTACTAAACTCATGCCATGTTGAAAAACTGGACCCAGCATTAAATGAAAGCGGCCGCTTAATAACAAGATGCCTGAAACCAACACCATTAAGAGACCTGTATACTTTGGCCGGTATTGTCCCCCCCCCCCTTCAACCCGAAGATAGGCATTATCAATTGAAGAAAGATGCAGACAAATGAATGATGAGCGTCACCCACTATTTGGCCAGACGATTAAGATCTCGACATAGCTTTCTAGCAATTGTTGAAACAACCAAAAAATCCCCTCCAGAGACAAGGTTTCAGCAATGGCATACCCTGAGAGTAATACTGGTATTCCAATAGCCGAACATCTTCCACCTGGTGCCACTTGGATTGGAACACCTGGAAAAGTCTCAACAGACTATGAACGATAGGACGTTGCAAACAAAATCTCATCGGGGCTTCCTCACAGGACCTGATAACTGTGAGTGTGGGACAATCCAATCCATGGAACACTTCTTTCGTGCCCCCCCCTACTCCCTTCTTCAGTCACCTTGAACCAAAGAGAACCTTATATCTTGCACAGAAAGAGCAGTTGATTGCGCAAGATACTGGAGGAACATTTGACTATATTTATTGTCAAATAAATATAGTCAAATGTTCCTGGGGAAGGAGTGTCCTAGGTTCGATTCCCGCCGGAGACATGAGGAGCTGAAGGATCTTCCTTAGCCATAGCCAAGTTAGTCGGTCTTGGGCGTGGACAGTAGGAATTTTCCCCAGTTTATTCTGGAGGTTTTCATCCGGCAAACAGGCAAACTGGACCCGTGAACACACAGGATACAGCCATAGGACATAGCACGGCAAGGAGGGCAACGGGAAACCACCTTGCTCATAGTCACTTCCCTAGTATGGTAGCATACCTGCTCCTACCATCCGTAAGGATGAAAAGGAAATCATCCCATTTCAACTTGTATACAGTTTTCCATTCCCTTTACATTTTACCTATTATTCTCTTCATAATTTACTTATTAAATTTAAGCTGTTCTCATTTGTAATATATCCTAATTAGTTGTAAGTAATGTTGTATCAGTCATTTATTACTGTACCACTTGTGTTTGGATATGAATTAAATAAATAAATTACTTTTACCATGTACCGTGTAGGCGAACTGATGCTGCCGTCAGCAAGTTGCAGAGGTATTTGTCACAGTGTCTATTGTCCAGACAGTATAGTCACTTGAACTTGTGAAAACGGTGTTGTATTTTTGTGGCTACGCGGATTTCAACGAATTAATTTAGCGCTCGCAATTTTACAGGCCACAGCTAAACGAAAAAGGACATCATTAATTATGAAAACTATAACATTAGCTGTTTTAGTGTGTTAAACATCTTCAAATATCACTGTCGAGAATAAAATGGAAAAGAACTGTAAATTCGTTTCATTTTGAGTAGCAGAACAAATGTGACACAGTTCGTTTATTGAGTGCATGTAGATGCAGTAGTTAAGTAGTTGGTGGAGTAAATATTTATGTTGCTGTTACAGAAATATTTAGCATGTAATGTACAAGAATCTTTTAACAAAGATGTGTCCCACACAGACACATCTTTGTTAAAATCTTTGTCTCAGACTGGAAACTTGTGCACAGAATGTTTTTCATACGTACATGAACAGGCAAAAATTAGAGGAAATATTGATCAAAATGCATTCTTAATAACAAACTACAGAACAAGTAAAAGTAAAATATTTCAGCTATTTATGCACAATTTTAATGAATCTGCAAATTAATTATAGAAATCATAATAAATAAGAAAAGCTGATATTTTGGGGAACCAACTGAATACATTTAGATAGAATAAGAGAGAAATCAGCCAAAACACTGAACAAGGTATATGAGACAGGGATCAAACCAATTTTAATTTGAGAAATACAAAAAATTAGAAATTAGACCACAGTTGTGAGAAAAATTAGGGACTGAATAAATATCATACAGTATGACAGGTAAGAAACCCAGAAAAAGACTAAGATCTAGATGGATGAATGCAATCAGTAGTGTTTTAGAGGACTGAAATATAATTTTTTGGGGCTGGGAATCCCAGCGGCAATTTAAGGGAATTATAATCAGTTCCCTTGTTCATAATCGTGTTAAAACGAATATGTCGAAGCTCTTTTTTTTTTTTCCTGAACATTGCGATGGTTTCTCATAAATAATTTTCGCGTAGAAACGATATAAAGAAATAGGTCATTCATAAGGGCGAAAGAGTCCACATACAATTTTTGTTATTGGAAAGACTTTTAATGGGATTATATTGATCAAGTGCATATAATAAACAACTATGTTATAACAACCCCATTAAAAGTCTTTCCAGAGCTTTTTGGTCAAGAAAATTAAACGTATACATAAATTTTTGTTATTGTTTGTTTTTGTTACTTCCCTTGTGTATATGAGCTTGTTTTGTTTCAAATTTGATTCTGAATAAAAAAAAAAAATAAATAAAAAAAAAAAAACAATCTGATCCCGCTTGCTGCCCACACCTTGTTGAACTTGTGCTCATAAAACCGGTTCTTGAGTTTGAAACTGTTCCCAAATACAGTATATAATCTATAAATATAAACGGTGTCACTGCACTCCGCAAATGCATTATAATTTTTTTTCTGCGCGCAATAAAATTCATGTATTCATTTAATAATGTCATAAAAAGTGATTTCATGAAGTGAAACAGAATTTTTTCCTGACCCGACAGTTCTTCATTTATATTCTCCTTTTAGTTAAATAAAACTATAAGAAATTTGACAGTTCAACAAAGTGACGTAAATCTTATTTTTCACACACACACACACACACACACACACACACACACACACACACACACACACACACACACACACACACACACACACGCACGCATTATGGCGTGTATGCGTGTAAAATCATATGCTACTTGAATTCTTAATTTTACGTAAAAATAAAATTAAATAGAAAATGGTCTCAATTTAATATTAACTTATATAGTGAAGAGCTGCAAACCTTTCCAGCTCTCACTTATTGATGCTTTTATACCTCTCAAATTCAAACGTTAATTTCCTAGTCATCATTCGTGCTCATTTTCATATTTATCTACCCCGCCCACACATAGAGTAGCCACAGTTTAAAAAAAAAAAAAAAAAAACACTATTAATTAATCTCAAAGAACACTGACACCCAAAAACCGAATCCTGCAAAGTCTCTGCACAAAATTAAAAATACACCAGACCCAAGCTCTCCTATTCCTCGCTTTACCATCTCCGGTTTTCAAGGCTAATAAAAATTTTCGATTGTGACTCTGAAATGCTGGGTCACTGAAATGAGAAGATTGGGCATACTTCAATGGCAGGTTGTCGCCTGACTGAAACAACAGCGTATAATCGAGAATAATTTAACTAGCATGAATGACTTCACATAACTGACTCGGCATGGTTTATTTTTTATCTAATACGAAATTAAGTCTGGTATCACAATATTTGTATACATATTTGGGTTTTAAAAATCCTGCTCTGTACCGAGATCGCTTCCCAGGTGCAGAGTACAGCCTACAATTGGAGCGAAATATTATAGTTTACCTCGCTCATCATTACAGTAGAGTCTGGGCTGAAATGAAGATTTTTGTGGCCTACTAAGTTTTAACTTTTAAGAGTGTGCCCCGCTTTACTGAGTAAATTTTAAGTTATCTCTACCAAGGCAGAAGCTCCTTGTAATGTGAGGCAGTAAGCTGTAGCTGGTCTAGCTTATGCCTAAACCCAGTCCTGAGTACAGTCCAGCACTATGTTCTGCATATATGTGCTCTCAAAAATGTTCAGAAAGAGGAAAAATGAATATGAAAATGCAAAATCATTAAAGAAGCCAAAAGCAATAACATAAGAAGAGAAACATGAAATTTTAAGCGTTCACAAATCAGGAATGAAAGTGATGGAACTTTCTTCCCATATTCCCTTGCCCCATTCCACGATAACCACCACCTTAAAGAAGAAACAAAAAACGTTTATATTAGGTTATGTTATAATTCAAACTGTATCTCCAAGAATGCAACCTAATTTACAACGCGGGACCTATGGGAAATTAGAATTCGATTTACGACGGCTCTGTTAATGATTTCCAGGAACCAGTTAGGTCATGAAAGCGAGTCTAATGTAAACTCCACGTAGATAGTTCATATGGAGAAAATAGAAATTTTTAACATCTTCTTCTTATTATCATGGATTTTAGGACAGGTGGCCTGTTCCAGTTTCATACCATCGCTTTCTTAGTCTTCCAATTCTTCTTTTACCATTTATTTTATATGCGTATAGCATTTCTGGCAGTCTGCTATTGTCCATTCGTTTCAGATGTTCTAACCTTTTTTTTATATTTACTTATATAATAGTTCACTGTTAAATAAGCATAAATTATAAAATTTCTTAATTTGTCTAATCGTCCCACTTGATATATCCAGCTGTTTTCCTGAGAAATTTCATTTCTTCCAGTTGAATCTGTTTTTCATTCTTCTTTTGTGTTTTTTGATCCATGTTTCATTTCCATACAATAAAGTTGGTTTAGAAAGAACATTATATAGTCTGATTCCGGTGCTTTTTTTACCATGGATGGCTTAAATATATTGTTTATTATGCTGTTTACTTAAACAAAATCTGATTTTTAATGTCTATATATTTTTCATCTTCATATAATAAGTCACATTCCAAGTATTTGAAAGTGTTTGCTTGTTTTAATATTTTATTATCTATCACTCTTTTACTTCTCCTTTGAAAGTCATTATTTTTATTTTTACTTTTGATATTCTCATATTACAGTATATTGTTCTGATTTTATTGATCTCTGTAGATCTACGTAAAATAATTCCAAGTGAGGTCTTATCCAGGCTTTGTAAAGGGGCAAATGACTTCCTTATCTTTACATGCCTTTCAGCATTGCAATTATCCTCTGAGTTGTACTTACAATATTTGCTACATGGTCCCTGAACTTCAACTTCCTATTTATTAATTAAAACTCCAAGATCCCTTGCCTGATAAGTTTCTTCTAGCATAATCCCACCAGTATAATATGGCACTGAATATCTCATCTCACCAAAGCATAACTTTACATTTGCTTATGAACTGTAAACATTTTCAAATGTCCACAATTCCAGCCTAATCAAATCATTCTGCAAATCTTTTTTTTTTTTTACTTTGAGGCATAAAGATAGAATTATTTTGAGTTGTTTTTAGTTTGCAGAGCCAGTTTCTTTTCATACTCAGCTTTCCGTTCAAAAGTTGTGACTCTTCGGGCCTGCTGCTTATAATTTTCATAACTGACATCACTATGCACATGGTATTCTTTCACATGATATTTTTCTTACGAATCTCTTACTTAATAAAATTACACATCC